>NC_068996.1:23101858-23104539 GCF_001194135.2 Octopus bimaculoides | reverse complement strand
GGACAAAAGCCTCCTAGGACAAAAGCCTCCTAGGACAAAACCCCCTTAGGACGAAAGGCCCTTGGACAAAAACTCCCATGGGATTAAAGTAAAAGTAGAGAAAACCCCATGGTTATAGTTTTCGGTTATTTTTTCGTTTTTTTCCCCTTTTTATTTGTTTCAGTCATTAGACCAGGGGTCCCCAACCTTATTTTGTTGTGGACCCCTGAGAGCTATCTTAAACATCTGTGGACCCCATATATGCACATGTAAATTTTTGGAAAAAAATGTTTGTTTGTAGGTTAGTAAAAACTTAATGAAATAATTTCGTTATATTCATAACATAAATTCCAAATACAAATCTTGAAAATTTCTCCTAGTAAACAAAATTTAAATATAGACCCACAAATCACAATTTTTTACTCGTGGGCCCCTTAAAGCTTTTGTGGACCCATGGGAACAGCGTCCATGTGGATCCTGGTTGGGAACCCCTGCATTAGACTGTGGCCATACTGGGGTTCTGCCTTAAAAAAAATTTTTTTTTTCCTTTTTACTTGCTTCAGTCACTAAGACTGCAGCCAAAATATTTTTAGGCGAATGTATCGACACCAGAATTTTTTTCCTTTTTACTTCTTGCTGGGGCACCACCTTGAAGAAATTTTAGACAACTGTATGGGACCCAGAATGTTTTTTAAGTCTGCTCAAAACCACCTCAGTGATATATTTCGCTTTTTTTTTCCTTTGTACTTGTTAAATCATTAGACTGTGGCCATGTTGGGGCACCACCTTGAAGAATTTTTAGTCGAATGTACTCCAGAATTTTTTTAGGTGATCTTCAACCAACATAAAGTTGAACCTAGAAGTCTCTCCACATGCTAATGATAAATAAAACAAGTGATAAATAAAACAAGTATGATTAATATTCCAGAGTCAGTTCTGGTGTTTTGTTATCTTATTGGTTTTAGCTGTTTGACTGCAGCTGTGCTAAGACACTAACTGCTTCAGGGGTCATATTAACCAGAGTACTTATTTTAGCAAGATACATATTTTATTGAGCTCTAGTTATTGCACTGCTAACCTATGATATACTGGGGCTTGGAATGAACAGCAGCTCCCAGAATTTAGGCCCACAAACAGAAATGGGGAGAAACACAGACATATACATACACAGTTATACATACAATAGTGGTAGTGGTACAAAAAAAGCACCCTGTACACACTATTAAGTGGTCAATGTTAGGAAGAGTATCTTAGGAAGAGAAGCCATGCCAAAGTGAACCCTGGAACATGATGCAGTTCTTGGACCCTTTGGATTGTCAGACTGCCCCAATATATGCCAGCATGAAACATGAATTTTAAATGATGTAAATGATGATTTCTCTCTTACACACAAACACACACATAAACACACAAACACATACACATGCATATAGGGAACTTATCTCTTGCTGCATGATAGATGTTGACTCGAGAATGAAAATATTGTAGATAATATAAATTTTTGTTTTCATCTCTTCTAAAACACAAGACCAATATTACATGGTCAGCTCACCTTTGATTTTCAAATTCTTTCCTGTAACATTCACTGGTCTTATTTTATTAACCTGGGTGGGGTGAGGAGTGGGGAGTAGGAGATGATATGTAAACTCAAGACTCCTCCCCACTCACTGTCTTTTCAAAAGAACATACAGGGATATAACTAACATATTGTAGATTTGGTTCAGTGATCTATCAATTTTGTCACTATTTTGATAAACAAAATGTTGATTAAACGAAGATGATAGTGGTAGTGATGGTGGTGGTGGTGACAACAACGATGATGATGGCATTGATGATGATGATGATAGCTGGCACATAAACTATTGTTTATATTGATACAGAGAATATTGATTAAATGATGATGGTGAGGGCAGTGGTGGTGATGATGATGATCAAGATGCTGGTATATGTCTATTGTCTATATCGGTATATATCTATTGTCAAATATAAACAGAATATTGACTGAATATAATGATAATGATGATGATGATGATGAAAATAGCTTGTATATACTTCATGTCTATATTGATGAACAAAATAAAATACTGAATGAATAGTGATGATGGAAATAATAATGCTATGAATCTATACATATTGTTTGAGATATTGACTGCCTGATGGTAGCTGTGATGGTGGCCATGATATCTAGCATAGAGCTTTTGTTTATATTGATAAACAAAATATTAGCAGGCGGTGGTGATGATGATGATGATGATGAAAACAACGATGACGATGATGTTGATGTTGATCTTTGGCATACACATGTCTTATCTATATTCATAAACAAAATATTGATTGAATATTGATGGTAATAACTAGCACACACACACACACACACACACACACATTTATATTAAAGACAATTATGTTCATGTGTAATTTTTATCTATTTATGATTTTTTTTCACGTCTATTGTCAGTTCTTTTATATGTAGTCTGGAACAGGTATTACTTTCTACATAAACACAAGGGAAGAATAAGTAAATATAAGAAAATAAAAATCTTTAGAAAACTAAAATTAAATTCAAAAAAGTAATGCCTTTAGACTAACATGTTTGTAAGAAAAACCAGAAAGTTCTTCCCTTACTGAAATAATTTCAAGGATAGAGCAAATGGAAAAAATTAACAAAAAACATAACGAACAGAAAATTATATATATATATA
>NC_068996.1:23098875-23099575 GCF_001194135.2 Octopus bimaculoides | reverse complement strand
TATATATATATACATATACATATATATGTATGTATTTGTATGTATATTCCTGGTATACTTTGTAAAGTGAGTGGGGTTTGGAAGGCTGTCCATCCATTAAAAAAAACATGCCAAAATAGACTTTGGAGCCCAACACAGCAGTCCTCTAGGTTGGACCCTGTCAAATCATCCAACCCATGCCAGCAGGGAAGACAGATGTTAAATGATAGTGATGTGTGTGTGTGTGAGAAAGAGAGAGAGAGTGAAATGGAGCACACATACGCATAAGTGTGTGTGTGTACCTATACAGGGAGACAAACGTACAAATATGTACATACATACACATTCATATGAACACAGAAATACATGTATAGTCAAGCATGCACATGTATGTGTGTGTGTGTGTGTGTTATAATAAAAATGAGTATTAAAAACATTTATAACAACAAAAATGGGAAGCAAAGAAAGTTATTAGATACTTACATGCACACACACACACACAAATATATATGTTATTACATGTATATTTCTTATGTCAATATGTTATTTTCTAATATATTGATTATTGTATATGATATTGTTTTATGATTAAAAGCAAAACTAAAAAAAAAAAAACTAATGCTTGGAATAAATCTGAGGAAAATACACAAGGTTTTGGAAAATATCAACTAGGTTTATAAATACTACATTTTTTTTTTCAATATCGATTTCTATCCTTACT
>NC_068996.1:23096276-23098322 GCF_001194135.2 Octopus bimaculoides | reverse complement strand
GTGACAAGGCTGACCCTTTGAATTACAGGCACAACAGAAACAGGAAGTAAGAGTGAGAGAAAGTTGTGGTGAAAGAGTACAGCAGGGTTCGCCACCATCCCCTGCCGGAGCCTCGTGGAGCTTTAGGTGTTTTCGCTCAATAAACACACACAACGCCTGGTCTGGGAATCGAAACCGCGATTCTATGACTGCGAATCCGCTACCCTAACCACTGGGCGATTGCGCCTCCACAGTAATACTAGCAGGAATCTTAGAATGTGAGATGGAATGCCTTGTGGTATTTGTTCTGATTCTTTGCATACTGAGTTCAAATCCAGCTGAGATCAACTTTTCAAGGTTATCAGAAAGGTTGTTGAAATTGTTTGAGTCTAGGATGAGATGCATTGCAACCTCTGTCACAGCCTTGTACATTCTAAGTCCAAATCTTATTTCATCACCGAAAAATGGTGATGTTTTTGTTAGGAGTTCTGATTAACAGATGATACTAATTAGCTGTTTGAAAAACTAGTTTGCTTGGTTCAGCCAGAAAGATGACTGCCATAAGTAGTACAACAGTATGAATTACCAAACAAGTGCAGGCATGCTTGTGTGGTAAGAAGTTTGTTTCCCAACCACATGGTTTTAGGCTGTCCCACTGCATGGCATCTTAGGACCTCGGACAAAGTGTCTTCTACTATAGCCCTGGATTAACCAACTCTCAACCAAAGCTTTGTAAGAGGATTTGATTGATGGAAACTGAAAGAAGCCTGTCGTGCACACATGTGTATGTGTGTCTCCTTGCTTTGACATCATGTGATAGTCATAAATGAGTGTCATTGTTATGCATGCAGTGTCTTTTTCTCCCAATCTTCTGTGAAAACATTCCTGATCATGTGGAAGTGTTAGCTTACTTCAAGCTTGGTACCAGATGAGAGTTAGTAACAGGAAGGGTATTTGGCCATAGAAAATCTGCCTCAAAAAAACCTTGTCCAACCTATGCAAGCATAGAAACATGGATGTTAACCCATAAACTGCGATAGGCCACCTCAGTGGCCAACGCGACAGTGCGACAGGCCACGTGCGTGGCCACGGAAGTAGGGCATGATCTGACCTAATTTTGATGTCATATAATGTATGCACACGATACCCTTTCACCCCAGAAACAGTGTAGCCAAATCACAGAAGGTGTTAAGAAACACTGAGTATTTTTTTCGAGTGATAGATCGATGTTGATCTTTACTGAAAATAGGCTCAGCAGTTCATGTTACATACAGCAAAATCCCAGCTGTTTATGACTTAAATTATGATGATGATGATGTGTATGTTTCTGTGTGTGTATGCACATTTGCACTGGTGATTGTGCATTTCTTTTAGTAGACACATAAAATATTGAGAAAAGGCTTTGTCAGGTGAAACTTGTATAAATGCTTTCCTTCAACAATTTCAATAGAGCCACTCTTAACATGAGAGCATGTAGATAATGGAAAGCCAGTTGTCAAAGAGCACTTCTACCTAATTTTCCAGGACGATCCTCAGTTTATAGGGTTCTTTGATAGTGCCTCAATGGCAGTTTTTATTTCTGGGGTCACCATTAGCATACTAGGTATGTCATCCCTCATTCAGTTACTTGACTTTTTTTTTACTACCTGTATCTGTAATGTTCCCACATCTGTTGCTTGTGTGAAAATAAAATCATTATTAATATATAATGAAGAGGAGACCCCCTTTGGCCATGAATGACCATGGGATTGCACCTAGAAAGTTACCCTCCGAGGCACAAGTCTGGGCAAGATTGTTTTTATGGAAGACCATGCATATGGGCCTCCCCCCTCCACACCACTGATGTTATCCAAGGGAAAGGCAAAGGGTCTGATACAGCTTGGCACCTGTGACGTCGCAACTCATTTCTACAGCTGAGTGAACTGGAGCAACGTGAAATAAAGTGTCTTGCTCAAGAACACAACACGCAGTCTGGTCCAGGAATCGAACTCACAACCTCAAGATCGTAAGCTTGATGCTCTAACCTCTGAGCCATGTGCTATATTATATATATATATATATATATAT
>NC_068996.1:23092078-23096074 GCF_001194135.2 Octopus bimaculoides | reverse complement strand
AGTAATCCTTCCTATTATAGGCACAAAGACGGAAATTTTGAGTGAAGAGGGCTAGACTTGATTACATCAACAGTTTGGGTGTTGTGCCAATTACACCATTCACCACAGGAATAATTGTAATAATTGAAATCTTAATCTTTCATCTCCCTGGTTGGTTCCCGATCTTTCTCAATTTTCACAGTGTCTTTGATGTCCTTTCTGTTATCGTATGGTATTACAATGTCTATGAATTTACACTTTCTTTCTTTCTTTGATCCTCTGTAATCATATCTAAAAACTCTTAACATTCTACAATTATTTTCAGGTGTTTCATAAAATCCCTCAATGACATCTTCATACCAGAATACAGTAACAGACCTCTTGTCCAGTTTCCAGAAATCTGAAAATACTGTGCAGTACTTTTAGGCATGGCTGTGTGGTAAGAAGCTTGCTTCTCAACCACATGGTTCCAGGTTCAGTTGTACTACATGGCACCATGGGCAAGTGTCTTCTATTATAGCCTCAGGCAAACCACAGTGTTGTGAATGGATTTGGTAGATGGAAACTGAAAAGAAGCCCATTGTATATATATATATATATATATGTATATATATATATATTTATGTGCGTGTCTTTGTGTCTGTGTCCCCACCACCATCGCTTGGCAACCAATGTTGGTGTGTATACATCCCTGTAACTTAGCGGTTCAGTAAAAAAGATCGGCTTACAAAGTCCTGGGGTCAATTTCTTTGACTATAAGGTGGTGCTCCAGCATGGCTTCAAAATAAACAGAACCTGTTTTTGAATTTGGTTAACTGGCATCTGGTGTGTTAAAGATATTTTTGTTCTTTACCTTTTCAAAAGGACTGATAAAGACTACACATATTCTGCTTTAGAATTGTATATTAATTTGTATCTGTATATGTTAAATAAAAACATGTTCTTTATGTTTCTTCATGTAATTTACCTCCTATAAACATACAGTGTACAAGGTATAAGTATGATATATTTAAAGAATTTTTAAGTGGATTAATAAATATCGACCAGGCCTTGCCTTAGAAGTGTATTAATGTGAATCTGTTAAATACGATTTAGCTCTTTATTTTTCATAGCTTATTTTATATTTTAAGTATATATTTAGACTGTCTCCAGAGAACTGGAAAATCCAGAAATCTGGGACACATCTAGTCCCAAGCTTGCTGGATAACTGGTTTGGTATTGTATGGCATTGTTAATCATGAGAAGTGTTAAGTGCCTCAATTTTATGGTTTATATGAGCTAATGAGGAGGGTTGGTAACTTTATTTAGATGTTCATGTGTTAGAAATAGCAGCACAATCTGCTTTAAATCATGACACTGTCTTCAAAAACAAACAACAAAAAAAGACAAAAGTAAAAGGACACATTAAATAATCTAGTTCTAGATGTCTGCAAAAAAAAAAAAATTAAATTTAAGATGTGATGGACAAAAGCTGGAGTATTTTTGATCATAGGTATGCTTACTTAATGCTGACCTAGGGTTAAAAAACAACAACAGATGTAGCTCCTCTTATAATTTGATGACACAAAGACATAATTTACAAGAGTTTTGTTAAACCACCACCACCACCACCACTAACAACAACAACAACAATAGCAGCAGCAGCAGCACAACTACAAACATCACTGCTGCTACTACCACACGATTGCCTTTGCCATCACTGTCGCAAACCCCACCACCACCACCACCACCATTGCTGTTGTTTCTACCACTGGCATCACCACCGCCACCATCACAGTACTCAATGGAATAGAATAGAATATTCTTCCGCACCACATATCATTATAGATTATTGTTTGCATCCATGGAAAACAACTGTTCTTCCCTACACTGATGTTCGGTGAACCGATATTTAGAATAAATCACTCATAAAACTTACATCTGTAGTAGAATAGAAAATAACTGGTTAAAACTGCTGGTAAAACTGAAGAATTCAGAATTTTTCATTAATTTCACGTTTTGTCTCCTGAGCACAAGCTGTTTGAAAAAACTCCCCCCACCCACTGAGTTCCTTATTCCTAAATTATTAATTTAACCATAACTAATTTCAGAGACGACCTGTAAAGAATTGATGCTAACAAAATTTGAACAAGGAAGTTAGTCTTTACTTTCTTTTCCCTTCCTCTCTCACTCTTTCTCTTTCTCACTCTTTCTCTTTCTCACTCTCCTTTATAAGGGCAGAGATAGTTTCCAATATCCTTTTCTGGTGAAGTTGCTGTCCAGAATGAACACCCAAAAGAAAAGCTAGGACTGAGTGGGGGAAGTGGTGGGGAGCAGAGTAGAGGACTTGGTTCAAATGGTTGCGACATAGTTAACTGCACTAAAACATCCAAAGACCAGGGGGGGGGTGACAGTGGTGGTGAAGGTGGTGGTGCAGGTAGTGGTGATGAAGGTGGTATTAAGTTAGATGGTGTACCTACCACATCAAAGGTGATAAGTGCATGGATGATCTGTTAGACAACCAACCGAGAGGTTTATGATTCACATTATTGCCAAGATATTTACCCCTTTAGCGTTCAGATTACTCTATCAAATGCAATGCTTATTTATTCACATTCTTTTGAATTAATCTTGCATTATCTGTCTTGTAGCTTTGAGATTTTGATGATGTGATTACGAGTTTTAGAATGATATTGAATGATAGAGAGGCTTAATCTGGCTGGTTTGAACATAAAACAGGAAGAATATTTTGTCCAGACATTGCAGATTTAAATATGAAAGGGTTAATTCTCGATTAGACCCCAGTCAGTGTAACTATAAATGGGACACAGTGTTGTTTCGTTTGTGAATATTTTATTTTTAATTTCATTTACTTAAAGCTTTTACTTCTTTTAATAGCAACACTTTTGTTTTAACTTTAATGATGAAGTCGTTAAAGTAACTCTGAAAGGCCTACAAATAAAATAATAATCATACTACCACACTTCTATAAACACGTTATAAATTGGTTGTATCATGAATGGCCTTGAGAATTTTTAATCGAAGAGAATATCAAATTAACACATTTCCGGCAGCCTTTCGATAAGTCTGACATCATGAGTGTGTGACAATGTGTTTCATCTGCCCGACAGTGTTGAACAGCGAAATACACACTCGCACTCATACACACTCATGACTAACGTCATATATTAATACCGAAACATTGCCATATTTCCATTTAACATTTAATTAGTGACTTTCAGCCATAATACTTGAGGCTATTTTGTTTCTTTTTCACTACCAGTCCAGCAAACCAAATAGCACCTAGCTTTTGTTTTATTCTCGAAACTCTCCATGTGAAGTACATCAGTAATTTATTATTATTATTATTATTATTATTATTATTATTATTATTATTATTATTATTATTATTATTTATTTATTTATTTATTTGATTTTCAGTAAATTATAAAGTCATCGAGAATCACTGACCTGAAATGATAAAAAGAAACTTAACCATTTCCCCACCTCTTTTCTCTCTGTAAAGCAACTATCAATGACTTTCATGCAAGTTAGGTATATATTTTACTGCAATCGTTGTGTAACGTTACATAAAGACTATGCGTAGTGGCTGTCACGTGTCACTTAGTTTTTAGTAAGTTGCATACTTTGTAGATAACGTATAAAAAAAATTAGAAATATAATATTTCTAAATCTCTCAGAGAGATTTAAGCAGTAGTGGAGCGATAAAGTTGTAGTATATTGTCAACTTAATGTGACAATCCCAATAAGGGAACACACTACTGCCGTTTAGCCCTGGGAAGCTGGACCGCTTCCTGTCGGCCTTGACACAATTACTGTGTCCTTAAGTTTGCGAGGGGGAGACAAGCTCCTCCACCCAGCCTAGCCAGCATTCAGGGACATGTTTCTGAGTCTTTGCTCGTCATCAGCCTGAAGTAGCTTGCCAACTGGATAGAGAAGCCCGTTTCGCCTTCGCAAACTTATATAAATCATAGTGAAGTTTATTCACTGATCAGCAAAATTAGAAATATAATATTT
>NC_068996.1:23081415-23090873 GCF_001194135.2 Octopus bimaculoides | reverse complement strand
CGCCACCTTGATAACAAGAATATAAAAAAGGAGTACTCCGTCGGTTACGACGACGAGGGTCCCATCGGAACAGCTTGCTCGTGAAATTAACGAGTACCCTTAACGTAGTTCTCAGGGAGATTCAGCGTGACACTCTTACTGCCAGATGAATGGACTAGAGCAACGTGAAATAAAGTGTATGGCTTAAGAACACAACGCGTCAAGGGGTATTGAACTCGCGACTTTAGGATCGTGAGCCGAATGCCCTAACCACTAAGACGCACCTTCACACAGTATATAATATCGATAATGTATATATATATATATATATGAACACACACAGGCATCCACCCATCTATATATATATACACCGACACACACTATATAAATATCTACCGCACACACACGTTTCTATATCCTAGCATGTACAAAAAAACAAAAACTCTTCACCCACACCGACACACAGACACACACACACGTCACCTCGCCTCTTGACCATATGTCCTTCCACCTCTAGTCTTACTTCTACTCCTACTACTACTAACCTGTTCACTTCATTCCTTTACGCACACATCACTCACATAAGCACAAACCCAGATGCACACAGATAATATCTCTCACACACACACACACACACACACACACACACACACAGGCCATTTTTGCACTCTTCCTGCCTTCGAAATACACTTTTTTTTTATCTCTCCATTTCTGGACACTTCAGCCATGTAACGATACATGTACTTTTCTCGGACTATTTTTTACCTCCTCTTTTTCCTCTTTCCTTTTTCTGGCGAGTCATGCTCGAGACGTCACACCCTCTCTATTTCCCCATCTTAAACCTTCTCTGGCGCCAATCTAATACATCTGCTGTGTACGTCTTTTGACTTTTGTTGTTTTTCCCCCTTTTTTAAATATATATATATATTTGATTTGCCAATGTGCGTGCGTGTGTGTGTGTGTGTGTGTGTGTGTGAAATTCACTCTTAATGTCTTCTTTAGACTGCTGTTTCACATCTGGAGCCAAGATGGCAGTTCCGCATTTAATATGTTGGGCATTTAGGAATCGAAAATAAAATTTATTGTTATCACGCTTGAGCAATTGAACTTATGATCAAAGATATTCGATCAGTGACCATCGCGTTTATATATATCTACAACAACGCCTCTTTCGTTTTAAAGACATTTAGTTGGATGCGATTTGAGGGTGATTCAATTGCTTAGCGGTTCCATTTTTAGCATTTTATAATTATAATTAGAGTGAATGCTTACATTCACATAACATTCCCCTGGTCAATGGGGAACTTTATGTAGCACTTCCGACCCACTGCAAATTGCAGCTAAATTTCCCTCAAATCATTGAAAAGACAAATTAGATAGGTAATTCTAGACGAGTTTGTCCTAATCCAGCTATAAACTAGAATATCTTTAGTCATAGTTCTGCTCAAACTCGAACGACATGTAAGAAATAATGCGCTTTGATATACTAATTTATCTAGCCTCGTATACAAAATAAGGAAAAAGCTGGTCCGATGAAGCTAGTAGTGAATGGGTTTGCAAAGGAAAGCTAAACAAATAGTTCACTATACTCTTTTACAGATCCAAGCAAAATGATATAGGCATGTTGGGACACTGTCTATCCAACATTAAGTGATCCCATCGAAACTGAGTCACTTAATAAAATTTGGTCCCCTCCCCAGGGGAGAAAGTTACTACACACTTCAAACATTTGTGTGTGCGCCCGTGTATATATATGTTACATTTAATAATATAAATATGCACAATATGTTATTTTCTTCGTAATTTTTGAACGAACACACACACACACACACACACACATACACGTATATATGGTAATGATGCTCCGACTTAAAAAAAAAATTATGCAGACATCTGCTAGAAATAGCAGTCAAATACCTCAGAAAACCACACCCTACAGTCTAAACATGAAAGACACATTGAGTACTATGTTATATATAATATCTATGTTATCAGAATATATAATATCTATGTTATCAGAAAAAAAGGAATGACCACAAGTAGAATGTGCATGCATGCATGTACGTACATAAACGTTTCAGATTAAATCAAAAATGTTAGAAATCCTCCTCTACAAACGCTAATCCATTGCTAGGTTGGCGGTTCATTTTAAATAAACATTAGAAGGAAAATAAAACAAAAAAAAAATCACTTTTGTGTTGCATACACAAGACAGTGGTTAAGATAACAGACAACTTTCATTTACAATAAATTTGTATATTACTGCAGAACAAAAACAAATTTTCTGAGACCTAAATATTCATTAAGATACGTATAGTATAAATAAACAAGATTACCAGAAAGTTATTACAGACGAAACTAAAGACCCAAATTCGACAACGTAACAGTATTGATGAAAATAAAGAAAATTTGTTGCGGGGTAAAGAAAAAAATCCCTACAGCTTCTCTAGATTTACAAACGATTTCAAGAACATAGCCCCTGATATGATTGTTTAACCACGAGTTTTCCTAATCCAGCAAATTATAGATATTTTACACACACACATACATTTTAAGATGATAAGGTGTGAGCTGATGGAGATTTGGTTGTTATTTCTAGGAGGTGACCAGGTCAATCGATCTCCTCATTAATTCCTAATTCCTTGAGCTTTTGTCACCATCTCAAATCGCGACTGAGTTTCTGCTTTAGGGCAAAACGTCTTAGTCTTAATTTATTAAATTTAATTTCAGAACATGCAAGCGCGCTCGCACGCACGTACACACACACACTCTTTTGTTTCAGTCTTTAGACTGCGACCATGGTGGGGCTTCGCCTTGAAGAGTTTAGTCAACTGGGGTCCATATAAGACTTTTGTGGGGTCCGCATAACGAAATAGTAAATTGGGTATCCACCATAATATTTTAAGGACCCCTGAAAAATGTTTGCTTTAGACGTATGTATTGGTATGTATTGCAAGAAACAGCTAAGTTCCTTTACATAGTTCAACCAAGATAAGTTTGTGTAAAAAACAAAATAGGAATTTCTATAGAAGTTTCTATAAAAGTAGTTTTTAAACATGAAATAGCTATAGGGGTTACCAGAATAAAATAATAATCAAAAGGGGTTCATAGATAAAAAATGGTTGAGTACCCCTGGTTTAGTCGAACAAACCAACCGTAGTACTTTGCTAGTCAGTTGCTTAACCTTAGACAGTTGAGCATGTCCCCTAGAAGCTGACAATATGCACATCTCTAATCATGAGCAGGAGTAGTGGGCAAGCATCAAGGCCATGCGTTGAGGAGTTTTTTAGGGATTAAATACTTCACTTCTGGAAAGATGGGTGTTTCGTTCAACATCCTTAAACAACCCTCATTCAGGATCCTTTTGAGCGGGATGGGCTATTCGATCTGAAGAAAATTCTCACTGGACCCCACCTGCAAGGTCATGCACTGTTTATCTTGATATGAGATCACCATGTCGCCATGATGGGTATATTGGGCTTGGTATATTTGTACCCCAATGTCATTTTGATGGCATGTGCTGCTCTCTCACTCAATAATTATAATGATAATGATAATTAGAATAATAATAACCTCTTATAACTATTACATGCTATATTAATTAGTTAGCAAGGTTAGTGTTTTGCAGTTTGGCGAAAAAAAGTATCTTAAAATTTCATGAATCTTTCATAGGATTCTTGTAGAATATAGGATTACACCTTTTATAGTAGGTCGACAATGAGAAAAGGTGGCGAGCTAGCATTTTTTCTGGCTCTTTACGTTCTGCCGAGGTGAAATTTGCTTTTCATCCTTTCAGATAAAAAGAAAATAAGCACCAGTTGGGTACTGAGGTCGATGTAATCGACTAGCACCGACCCTCCAAAAATTGCAAGCTTTGTGTCTATAGTAGAAAGGATTATTGTTTTTATCATCCGTCATCATCATTATTTTCGAGAGAATCTTCAAAAAATTCTGTTTTCCTATAAAGTAAATACAATATTTTAATTTTGCAACGTAATTAGAGACAGAAAAAAAAAAGCTTTCTTTGACTACTTTTGTATGTTTGAATAATTTGATTTGTGTTATTATTTTCTCTTGAAGTCGGTTATTTTTAAGACCATGAATGGTTTTCTATGAACTTCTCTAAGAATCTACCGTCTCACCAACCGCAAAAATTCCGGCTTCTGGAAATATGTAAATTCCATTGAATTTTCGTCCAACTATCATAATTTAGGGGACTTTAAAAAATATCTAAAAATAGCAAGAAAATGCAATCACAAAGACGATAGCAGCAATATTAATTAGGGTGATTCATTTTTGTACTCACGAATCACTATTGTTAACAAAACTAATGAAAAGCTATTATCATCTGCTATAATTTTCGTGATTTCGATTCGTAATTCTACAATTTAAGTGCGATTACTTCAGGATCTAACAACACACTATGCGCATGCACACGCTCGCGTGCGCGCACACAAACACACACATTATGCACGAATGTATACATACAAAGAAAGAAACAAACACACACACACACACACACATATATATATATATATGCACTCATACAAGCATATACATATATACATATAGATACACACGTACACACATGCACACGACCCCCTCCCTCCCGCTTGTATAAACAACATACACATTCAAGCATGTGGTTGGAACAAGGAACCTCACGTTCCGAAATTCCGAATGACATTTGATCAGCAACAACATTAATAGGAAGAGAAACGAATAAAGGTCATTAGCAGAAACGAGAAAGAGGCAGAGAGAGAAACGAGAAAGAGGCAGAGAGAGTGAGTGAGAGAGAGAGAGAGAGAGAGCAAATACGATAAACTGAAGCATAGTTGTGCTGTCTTCAAATCAACACACATGCGTATGTACACATTCGTTTGTCTACGCGTCTTACCCTTTGATCTTTACATGTTATACATACACGTATGCAAACACACAAACGTTGAGCGTTATATATGTGTGTGTATGTGTGCGTGTGTGTGTATACACATACATATACATGTATTTGTGTGTGTGTGTGTCTGTGTGTAACAATTTTTGAGTATCTACCTGGCAGGCGAGTTCGTCCGTTTTGAGACACAACACTCGTTGAAGAAAGTAAGAGGAATAGATCAGATATTCTCGGTTACAAATCTAAGAAGACCGATATTCAATAAAGTACACAATGTATGTAGAATTGCAGCGTATATATACATTTTCTTTGAGTATTTACGCAACCACGCCGTACTTCTGAACCGAAACCTATGAGCTCGCATCTAGTGTGTGTGTGTGTGTGTGTGCGCGCGCGCGCGCTATATATGATATACATTATATATACATATATATATAATAAATACACAATATCTATATCTATATATATTATATTATTCTATTTTGGAACTTTGGATCTTGAAACACACAAAGGCTATAAATAATATGTAAATATTCAGTGGAAATCTATTTAGCACAAATATATATGTCTGTTAAAGACAAAAAAATATATAGAATAAGCGTTCTATATAGTTTGTGTATGTGTGTATGTGTGCATATGTGTGTCTGAGTGTGTGTGCGAGCCTGATCGCTGGTGTTGCTTTTATATCTACATATATTTATATATTATATACTCACAAATATATGCATTACATAATACAAACATACATAAATAAATAAATAAATAAATACAGGCATGCATGCATGAAGTGCATTTCAGAAGTTTTGAGACTAATTTTTAGGAGGTAGTTATAACTGTCCTAGATTATTGTAATCTTAGCATATCATTACTATACATCTAATAAGCTGACCTGTCAACTTTTGTTTTTCCAGATTAACGGAGATGGCTGTAACAACTCTTTTAGCACACTCTACTAAACATTTGACTAGTTTGCAGAATGCAGTCGCAACATGAAGACAATTTGAAAACTTGCTAGGCAATAAAATTTTATGTTAAATCTGGGGGGAAAAAAACGCTAGAGAAACAAATGAAATACTCCTGACTGCTTAAGGATTAACTTGTATGAACCGAGCATCTGTGTCTCGTTGGCACAAGTGGTCAGGCAAAGCAGGAACACAGGGGAGCTCATGGTGATCCTCTTTTTTGACAAACGGTCAACAAAGGGTATTTTGTGGAGGTTTTGAAGTTCAAGAAGAGATTTTGTCGCAAAGGGCCTGAGAATCAGCACCAGTCCACAGCTCCATCCTGGTAACCAACTACTTGACAGAGATGGGCATCAAAATTGTCTCTCACCCGCCATACAGTCCAGACCTTGTTACTTGAGATGTTCGATTATTCCTCAAAGTGGAGATGAAGGAGGATGTGACAAGGATCCTTGAATCCTTCATTTTGAAGGACTTCCACAGGGCTTTCACGAAGTGGCTGGAGTGCAACAAATGTATTGAAGTTAGAGGATCCTGTGCTGAAGGAGATTAGAGTTATACATTATTATTATTATTATCATGATAAGGCGGCGAGCTGGCAGAATCGTTAGCTCGCCGGACAAAATGCTCGTCGTTAAGTTCTGAAATGCCGCTGGGGTCGACTTTGCCTTTCATCCTTTCGGGGTCGATAAATTAAGTACCAGTTATGCACTGGAGTCGATGTAATCCACTTAATCCCGTCCCCCAAATTTGAGGCCTTGTGCTTCCAGTACAAAGGATTATTATTATTATTATCATTATTATTATTATCATCAATAATATTAATACGCTAACTTTTTGTTTTCTGTACGTACCTGATGTGTGTGTCACACATCAAAGAAGTGGTAAAATGAGAGAGAGAAGGACAGAGAGGAAGTAAGAGAAAAGAGAGAGAGTGTGAGAGAAAGAGAGAGAGTGTGAGAGAAAGAGAGAGAGTGAAAGAGAAATTAAGTACCAGTGAAATACTGGCGCCGATGTAATCGACTAGTATCCCCCCTTGTTCTTTTAGTAAAAAGGATAATTACATTATTTTGGTTTGGCTCAGGTATGGTCTTATTCCTGGCAGGATTTATGTGGGTAGCCGGTTACTACCTAAAACCTTAAGTATCCACAAGTTTTCAGTAGTCTTTCAAGTGCTTAGAACCCTCCTGATAATCCTTGCTGTCTCTAAGAGACAAGCATTCGCTGAGGCACAGCGATATTAATAATCTAGTTTTAGAACTCAATAAACAAAGCGTCAGTTGGGTACAAAGCAGTAAAAAGAAATTGAAATGACAAGGCAATAAAAAATTATATCACGATCTTCATTAGTTAACAGCTTTCCCTGCTATAAGATGCAATGTACTCATATTTGAGTGCTAGTGTACCACCCTATAGATTCACTGGAGCTTAAAAAATGAGGTGCAGTTTTATTTAAGAAAGTGTTCACAAAATGTGAACGCTTTCCGAAATAAAATTGCACTTCATGATGCTACAGGCATGATGCACAAGCATTCGACTATGAATGCATTGCATCTTATAACAGAAGCTAATGAAGTTAATGACACAATTTTTTATTCCTTTGTCACTTTAATTTCTTATGCATATATATATATATATATATATTTTCTTATGCATATATATATATATATATATATATATATATATATATATATATATATATATATATATTCATCACGCATGCATGCGAGTACACACACACACACACACGTACACACAACGTCTGTGTAATAGACAAGATGGCACACGTAGATTTGATGGATCAAGCAAGACTGACCTAAAAACTAAACAACTCAAATAAATGGATACACTCAATATCTCTAATGAATATTGTCTCTGTCTGCAGCAGCACACGTTTGAACAAAATAAATAAATAAATATGTTGGTAAGAGGCAAATATTTATCTGATACCATTTAGTTTCGATCTTTAAAAATCAGAGTCGAAATCTCACCGGATCGGAGTCAATAAAATAGTTATTAATGATGTACCAAAATAGATTAGTATCACTATAATTGCTTCCTGTAAAATGTCTGTACCTTAACAGAGAATCGTTAGCATGCTAGACAAAATGCTTAGCGGCATTTTTGTCGATCTTCATGTTCTGAGTTCAAATCCTGCCGTGTTCGACTTTACCTTTCATCCCTTCGGGGTCGATGCAATAAGTTACCAGTTGAGTACTGGGGTTCATGTAATCGACTTACGTGTGCCCCGAAATTTGAAACCAATATCAAAAGAAATATTATTTAAGGCGGTGAGCTGGTAGAATCGTAAGCATGTTAGGCAAAACTGCTTAGTGGCATTTCGTCCGTCTTTACGTTTGAGGTTCAAATTCCGCCGCGGTCGGTTTTGCCTTTTAACCCTCCGGAGTCGATGTAGTAAGTACCAGTTGAACTCTGAAGGTCTATGTAATTGACAAGTTCCTTCCCCAAAATTCCAAGCCTTGTACCTTATAGTTTAATGATAATAATTATTATTATTATTGCTGTCGTTGTTGTTCAGACCAAGGTCATTTCTGATACTGCAAACTTATGATATGAGCGAAATTGGACAGCTATATTTAGTAGGTCGAGTGACCAGGTAGTGTCTCTCATTCTTATGAGAGACACTTATGCCTTGAAAAAAACAAAAAAAACAAACAAACATATCCCTATAAAGCTGTAGAGGTATATTGAAATGGTTCATATTCAACCTGATATCGATAGTTGGATAATTTCTTCTACATTTAAACAGCATTGTTGTTAACATGAAGCTTTTTGTCGCTTACGTCAGACTATCATGCATATCACACCAGGAAAATCAGAATTGTGACCATAGACATCGATGTCAACCGAACTCATTAGCATTTTTGAAATTTCGAGGTCAATGTACATAAACTCCGTGAGGCATTTTATGTTGCTCTGGAGAAATTCAGCGAAATTGATAGTTGATATTTTCTGGGGATTAAGGTGGCGAGCTAACAGAATCGTTAAGCACAACGGATAAAAATGCTTAGCGGTAGTTCGTCCGTCTTTACGTTTTGAGTTCAAATTCTGCTGAAGTCAACTTTGCTTTTCACACTTTCAGGGTCGATAAAATAAGTATCAGTCAAGCACTGGTGTCAAGGTACCTATAGCAAAAGAATTATTTTCAAAGATTAAGGCAAGCTGGAGTTCAAATTCAGCTGCAGTCAACTTTGCCTTTCATCTTTTCAGAGTTGATAAGAAAAGCACCAGTTGAGCACTATTGCCAAAATTTGAAACTACTATTTTCAAGGGTTAAAAGGTTTTGTGCGATGTCACGTACATCATACTTTTGTGGGGTCCTCTTTAAAATATTCAGCATACATTTCAGCTAAAACAATTTTCATCTAAGACTTTCCTATGCGGTCAAACTTTATTGCCGAAAATGAATCAGCACAATTCTTGCAATTGTTCGAGATTCATAGGTTGGATATTCCATGATTTGGTAATTGGGGTCTCTGTCACGTACGTCACGCGAGAATGGCTCAATAAGCCCTTGTTTTGTGGGAGACACAAAGTAAGGTATAGAAATGAAAACCGAAACGGTAACAAAGAAATGTATTTAGTTTCTGTTACGCTGCATC
>NC_068996.1:23076595-23081194 GCF_001194135.2 Octopus bimaculoides | reverse complement strand
ATAGACGCAGGTTTGACTGCGTAGAACAGGCTCGCTGTGCAAAGCACATGGTTTCAGGTTCAGTCTCAATGCGTGACACTTTGGGTAAGCGACTTCTATTATAGCCCAGGACAACCAAGACCTTGGGAGTGACTTTGGTAGATGGAAACTGTGAGAGTTCGTCCCCATACTCCATTCTGTAACTCTTGTGTGTGTGTGTGTGTGTGTGTGTGTGTGTGTGTGTGTGTGTGTGCTTATCCTCCCCCACCGCTTGACAACTGGTGTTTGTTTACGTCCACCGTAACATTAGCAGTACGGCAAAGGTGGTCGATAGAATAAGTACCAAACTAAATAATGATAATAATAATTTTTTCTGCTCTAGACACAAGGCCCGAAAATCTTTGGGGAAGGGGCCAGTCGATTTGATCGATCCCAGTACGCAACTGGTACTTAATCTATCGACCCCCGAAAGGATGAAAGGCGAATAGGGTCGATTTGTCTGAATAAAACAATTCAAGGTGGTGCTCCAGTATGGCCACAGTCGAATGATTGAAACAAGTAAATGATAAACGATGAAGATAAATAGATAAATAAATAAATGAAGAAAGAAAGAAAGAAAGAAAGAATAATAATAATGCGACTTTACAGAACGAGCGATACTCTTCCGTACCTGTATCAAAACACGTGAAGTAAATTTAGCTACCAACAACAGCTTTCAGAGAACTTCATTTCCTGTGTAAATGAATTCAACACTCTCATTTTGGAAATATTCGGTATATACAATTTCCATTACAGATTTAACTGCGCGTTTTGCATTTCATGTAAAGTTTTCAGAAATAGTGTGTTTGTGTGTGTGCGTTAGAAAAGAATAAACAGGCAGTTATCAGGTATGAAATTAATTCAGAAAGATCTATAGAGAAATATAAACACATATTCGTACATATGTATGCATATATGTGGTGTGGGTGGTAAAAAGCTTGCTTCCCGACTATATGGCTCTGGATTCAATCTTACTGCGTGACACCTTGGGCAAGTGTCTTCTTCTATAGCATCGAGCCGACAAAAGCCTTGAGAGTGGATTTGGTAGACAGAAACTGAAAGAAGTCTATCGTATATGTATATGTCTATATGTGTCTATGTTTGTCCCCCATCATCGCTTGACAACCGATGTTGATCTGTTTACGTCCCCGTAATCTAGCGGTTCGGCCAAGAGACTGATAGAATAAATACTTGGCTTAAAAATAAGTGGTGGGGTCGAATTGTTCGACAAAAACACTCCAAGGCGCTGCTCCAGCTTGACCGCAGTCAAATGACTGAAACAAGTAAAAGAATATGTGTGTCTGTCTATATATGTATATAATATTTATCCGGATAGATATATCTTCGTCCTTTAATAGGAATTTTTTCCCATAGATTTCTAATGCCTTTTCATCATACGTTATTTACGAATTTTTAAATCGTATAGGTATGAATGTATGAAAAACTTAATTTATTAAACAAAATTCAATAAATTTCGTCAAATAAATTAAATGAGGCAGATTAGATGTTAAAATGGATTATCCTTTTATTCCATAATCCTAAAAAAGGACCAAGATTTCAGTAAAAAGGACATCACAAAGGTCGAATTTGTACTCTTCAATAGGTGAGATTTAAAGGAAAATAAACAAAAAGACGTTTAAAATATACATTGCATTTTTTCCTAGTTATCTTTATCATATAGGTATTAGTATATGCATTCTTCCATTCAGTAGACCTTTGACTTCAATGCTAACACAACCAACGTACATGTGTTAGCATCGAAGCCAAAAGGTTTACTAACGGGGCAGCAACTATATATCACCTGAAGAGATACAACTGGATCCCATTCTACAGGTAAACCGTTGCTTACTTTAAATCCTATATATATGTAGATCTATGTTGTATCGAAATATGTGTAGCGTTTATTAAGTAGCTGTCTAACCGTACTCCTTCTTGTTGACTCTATTTTATTCAATTTTATTTTCACACACGATGAATGCCTAAACCTAAACTTGGAAGTATATGGTTAATACTACCGGCTAATTGGTAATTCGGAGGCTGAATGAGTTCTATTTTGTACCCTAGTACGTTCCTAAAGGAAAACACCTTAAATTATATATATATAAGAAGTGTTTATAATTATGAATAAATCACAATTATAACGTAAGTTATATTATATATATATGTGTGTGTGTGTTTCGCTCAGGTATTGCCTGACTAATAAACTTGGCGAAGAACTCAATATACGCGTATGCTTCAGAACAAAGTGCTAGACGAGTATAGAGCAGTAATAAGAATAAGAAAAAGAACCGATGCAGGAAAAACTATGGTCATGTTACGAACTTATGAAGTTCATAGCATAACCGTTGTTACGCAAATTGGAATAAACTGACTTTGATATTTAGCTACTTCGCGTTAGGTTTTGGGTTCAAATCGTGCCAGCGATGAATAGAGATAGAGATAGGAAAGAAAAAAACGCCGCACACAAATATCATTAAAAAAAACTTGTATTGAAAGTATTGACTAAAACTTGATTTTCTTTTTATGCATATGTTATGTAGTATTGGGAGACGACTTCATTCACCCACACAGCCTTCCCTCATGATACAGATAAAGAGGCTAGGCTGAAAACGAGGGTGAATGGCGTCGTCTCCGCATACCGACACTCTGGAGACCAATACCGAAGGATCTTGCCTGTTAAGTCATTATACAAATTGTGTTGCTCTTGTGTACAAGCCGTATGGTTAGCTAATAATTGGGTTAAATTATTATTTTTTTAATTATTTTAAATCTTACTCGGCGTATTTAAATGAAAAGTGGCATCATTTTTTTTTTCTCCTGTGATTTTATTCCTGCTCACCGACTTTTACTTGTCTATTATCTCTTTGGGGTTGATAAACTATACACCATAGCAGGTGTGTCAAACAATCGGCTTACAAGCCGGTTTGAGCCTGCGATGGTTTTTAGTCGAACCTCTGGCTCAGTTTTGTAGAAAAGAAAATTATAATCATTAAAAAAAAAAAAAATTCATATATTCTATAAAAATATAGCAAGACCTGCTCCGATTAGTCAAATCAACGCAACTTTTGTTATCTCAACCAATAGAAAAGGAGCTTATGAGTCTTATGTAGACTAAAAGACGAGACGTATTTCTTTTCTCTTTGTCTATACACGTCGAATCCAACGAAAGCGAGCGTGTGGGACGAGTTTGTCTGAATGGTTTCCAGTGGTTATGAACGATATTGAAAATCTTTTCTTGCTGAAACCGTGCGTGTGTATGTGTGCGTGTGTGTGTGTGCGCGCGCGCGCTATATGATGTGTGTGTATACGTACATGCATACATACATGTACAGTCCACAGATGAGATCCAGGGATTCTCAGTACAGAAAACACTAGTGCTCAAAAGATTCAAACTTAGACTCCAATATCTTTACAGGGGATCGACTCCACACGGTAAAGAATGGCTATAAGACGGATCATGTACAGCGGATATAGATGTAATTTTGCGGATAAACAAATCAGATATAATATAATAATATAACAAATATAATATAATATTATTAAATATAATAAGGTATGAAATACAAAATATGTATACATATACATACAAACATACATACATATATAAGTTAATTAGAGGATATATTAACTTCTTAAAGGGATGATTAGATCCAAGAAAACATTGGTTCTATAGCTTATGTCTTTGGAAAATGGAGAGTTAGTTGTTAATATCTATTCATTAATAAATTAATAATCATTTCTTCCTTCAGTTGTTTCCATTTATAGTCATTGGATAAATTACAAATTTATGCATTAAGTTTGCATTTATAAGTTATGAACAAAATATATCATCAGGGAAAAAGTTAGACATTAAATAATTACATGTTGACCTATTTATCTATGTATGTATGTATGTATGTATGAGTGAGTGTGTATATGCATACACACACACACACACACATATATATGTATACGCACACATACATGTATATGCATACACACACACACACACATATAAGCATATATCTATCTATCTATCTATCTATCTATCTATCTATCTATCTATCTCTGTATATATATATACATGTATATACATAAATACGTATGTATATACATACACACACACATATATATACATATCTTTTACTTGTTTCAGTCATTTGACTGCGGCCATTCGAGAGCATCTCCTTGGAAGGGTTTTTAGTCCCAGGACTTATATTTGCATATACATACATACATACATACATACATACATACATACATACATACATATACGCGCACACCCGCACACATATAGACCCACACACATGTACACACACACACATTATACACCGTGAGGATGATCTTTTCCCCACTTATATTTGGACCCAAATTTCTCTAATACCTCATAGTCTTTCCTTTCTTTAATGTAAACTGATCCCTTAATCTATTTACTTTGACATACATTATGAATAGAAGTTTTGAGGAATAATTGTCCCTATCCGGCACGCTATATCTCCTTACATTTCATTATGACCCGCAAAGCCAAACTATTTTGATTTCCCTGTTCTATATACACATGTAAATACACTAATCACAGAAAAGTCGAATTCAACTAACGAT
>NC_068996.1:23070207-23075681 GCF_001194135.2 Octopus bimaculoides | reverse complement strand
ATATATATATATATATATATATGTATGTATGCATGTGTGTGTGTGTGTGTGTGTGTGTGTGTGTGTGTGTGTGTGTGTGTGTGCTTGCTTACTAAATATTTGGACACAAACACGTTCAACAATGAAGACAAAAGCTCGACGCAGTCGCTTCAGCTGCTACCATCTCCTCTGGATCACACCCAACCGTCCTTAATAAGCAGAATACCTCGGGATAATCTAGTTCTTATACAAAAAAGACAGGACGGCCTTAGTGGTTGGAGTACACCGATCATAAACCTACTGGATCAGTCCTGTCTCGGGGTTAAATAACAACGGCAACAACAACAATAATATCAAGATAAATTTGAATAAAGGCAAAGCAATACACCTGTTACTTCTCAGCGACAGGAGTAAGAGAGGGGGGAGAGAGAGAGAGAAAGAGAGAGTGGGGGAGAAGAAACGCTACAGATTGTCGAACATATTTTTGAATCAACAAAATGTATTATTATTTATAATTCTCTTAAATCATAAAGAAAGGCAGTGAATCATAAATATCGATCCAATAAACACTTTGGGACATATGATTTCGATTACATCACGTTGTGTCCTTTGGCTTCAACAGCGGTGTTGTTGCTTCGGCCCAGGTCAGTGCTGGTTGAACAGATATATGATGAAAGGCATTTCCTAATCGCTAATTATACCGTTTTTTCTTCAGGTGTTATATACCTACAGCGACACTATTCACTGTGTCCTGCCGTTTATTTCTCTCTCTCTCTCTCTCAAACACACACACACACAGAACAGCATATTTTGGTTCACAGTCGCTCTTTAGTCACATGATATACCGCTTATGTTTTTAGTTTAGTCATATGTTGTGTTATCCACACGGTGTGTCCGTGTATGGGCATATGTATACAGCTTTGTGTGTATATATGTATACATACATATATATATAGAAACACACACACACACACACACATGTGTATATATATACATGTGTGTGAGTGTATATATATACATATGTGTGTGTGTGTGTATATATATATATATATATATATATATATAGAGAGAGAGAGAGAGAGAGAGAGAGAGAGAGAGAGAGAGAGAGATACACTCACACACATATATTCACATATATATAGAGAGTATACTGTTCCCTGAAGGTAACATCAACAAAAAAAAGTCCTCCATTTTGTGAGAGATAAATATTGTTGAATAAACACAATATATATATTTTATAAGTTACTAATAGTTTCATGCAATAAAAAGACAGAGGCTACATTTTGCAACACGTTTGGCGCCTTCATGTAATCTTCGGGCTGTGCTCACGAAAATACGAGAAAAGGCGGGAGGATGGAAACCCCGGAAAAGGAAAAACAAGAAAAAAGAAAGCGGAAAAAAGTGGATGCATTAGAGTTATGTCCCCTTTGATTACAAAGTCATAAGAAGGCCTACGGTACAGCTACTCAATTCGGAGAGAGAGTGGTATTTTCCAGTTCGCCAACAGGAACTTATCCATATCTTTTATCTTTTACTTGTTTCTGTCATTAGACTGCGGTCATGCTGGAGCACCGCTTTGAAGAATTTTTGAATGTTGACTGAATCGACCCCAGGACTTATATTTTCTTAAATCTGATACTTATTCTATTGTTCTCTTTTGCCGAACCGCTAAGTTACAGGGGCGTAAACACACCAACACCGATTGTCAATTGGTAGTGGGGTACAAACATAGACACAAAGACACACATATACATATACGACGGGTTTCTTTCATGTTTCCGTCTACCAAATTCACTCACAAGACTTTGGTCGGCCCAAGGCTATATTAGAAGAGAAGGTGTCACGCAGTAGGACTGAAACCTGAACCATGTAGTTGAGAAGGAAGCTTCTTACCACACAGCTTCTTCTGCGTCATATCTTTACATCCGCTGAAAATTTCAGATCTGGAATTCAGCAGTGCAGTGGAGATCCTTGATCTGAAAAGGATCTGCGATATTCAGCTACGCATAGCTTGCTTTTTATTGATCCATTAACATATGGCATGGATTTTCAACAGTTTTCTACTTCATTCTATGTTGCGTATGGTTTAGACTTCAAACCCCATACGTGGCTAGCCAACTTAGTGGCTAGTATAGCGATTTCTGAAGTCGTCTTCACATAATTAACTCAATATGACTCTTCGTTTCGGTTATGTTATCATCTAGCGTTGCTGCAACTTCTTACTCAAATATAACGGATTTAATTATGCACCCCTGGTCGAATGGACAAGTTTCTGGGTCTCGACAATTACAACTGGAAGTAGGCTCTTGATTGTAATCTTTTTTTTTTTGTAGTTCTTCCTTTACAAATTTTGTTAATCACTTTTGAAATCTGAATAAATTTTTCTCTCTTTTTCAGATAGTGTGCAAAGTAGGCGAGGGGAAAACAAACGAATTTATCTGATAACCTAATACAAATCAGTTATTTTGTACAAATATTCATTAAAATACGACGGAGGCAATATGGCGTCGTCTTAGCATGATTTGCAGTATTTTATTTCTGTTTGATTATGTTTCTAGTTCAAATATCAACAAGGACAATATCACTTCATTTGAGCTTAGTTCATAAGGTAAGTATTAGTAATATACATGGATCGATTCGGTCGGCTGTGCTGCACTACTTCCATTTAGAGTCTGACCTTATATACAGTCTAAGAGAAATCAATATTTTTTTTTATATATAAAAAATGACAACCTGCAAGCAGAGGAATTAATGTGAGAACTATTCGATCGTAATTCCATTGAAAAGTCGGAGGTTTCATGTTAACTAAAAAAATTGTCATAACACTGTCAACAAATTCTTTTATTCTTTTACTTGTTTGGCTGCAGCCATGCTAGAGCACCACTTTTAGTCGAACAAATCGACCCCAGGACTTATTTTTTAAAGCCTAGTACTTATTCTATCCGTCACTTTTGCCAAACCGCTAAATTACGGGGACGTAAGCACAACATTGGTTGTCAAGCGATGGTGGAGGAACAAACACAGATACACAAACACACACATATACACATACATACATGCATATGTGTATATATATATATACGACGGGCTTCTTTCAGTTTCCGTCTACCAAATCCACTCACAAGGCTTTGGTCTGGTCGGCCAGCGTCTATAGGATTTGCTCAAGATGCCGCGCAGTGGGACTGAACCCGGAAGCATGTGGCTGGGAAGCAAGCTTCTTACCACACGGCCACGCCTGCGCCTGTTAAATAAAATTCTTGCCATCAACAGTGTCCTAATAATGCCAATATCAAGTTTACAAATAAATGAAGGCTTAGACCTAAAACCATTCCCAATCACCTACAAAAATCGAGTTCACATCACATAACAACTTTACATTATTCAACATTATTCCTATATAAATCAAAGAACAAGAGACCACAGCTGTGAGACGGTGCCTGAAAAAATTCATTCAAGAAATATCAGACAAAGCACCGAAACTTCATGCATTCATGCATGCATGTACGTACGTATGTATGAATACTAGCTGAGTAGGCCAGCCTATTGTTGCCGGACAATTTTGACAATAGAATGCCTTGAAGGCCTCTTGGTCAGGACATGTTTCGGTATTATTTGGGGCAATTTATAATTTCACGATAAACAAAGTTTGTTTTTGCTTTTCCATTTCGTGCATAGATGTAGAGATTTGCTTTACTTCCAACCCTTGAATATCCTACATAAATCTGATCATAGGTGAAGCAGGGATCTTCAAGGAGTAAACCAGCAACCGATAATGCTTGCCCTTGCGATTTGTCGGTAGGCATGGTAAAACTAAGACTCACTGGAAATTGAAGTCGTTTGAATGGAAATGGGACGTCGTCTCCTGAGTCTGTGCGACAGAGGCACTTGTGCGCTTATCATCTAATCGATGCATCCTATGCTAGGAAACGGATACATAAAAAGAAGGGATAATTTTTGTTGCTGTCACAAATTTTGAAATTTTGAAATTAAGTGAAAATTTTCAAATTTGGTATACTGATGTAATTTTTCACACTGAATCTGATTTTGTGATTCCTTTATTCCAGAAAAAAAAATTCAGGAAAATGTTACAGACGTTTAAAGTTCGATAATTTTTATCGAATCGAGAAACAGGATTTGGAAGCTAGCATTTTCTGTGTGATATCTAAAAAGGGAAGTAAACATTACAGCGACTAAATTTTAAACAAAATGTATCCAATTACATGTCATATCACGAAAGAGAGATAGAGAGAGAAAGAGAGAGGAGGAGAAGGAGGAGGAGCAGTATGTGTGAGAAATATACATCTACAGAGAAAAGAGTGAGAGAGTAAATATGTAGAGAGGGGGAGTATAAAAGACAGAGAGAGAGAGAGAGACAAATGTGACAGATAAAAAGAAGGAGATTTAGTGATCTAAAAGTTGAGTTATTTCTCGTATCAAATTTTTTCGATTATTGTTTACCGAAAGCCTTATCTTTGCGACGTAGATTTTGAAAGCCAAATCCATTTTTCTCGAGGATGCCCCGTTTCAGAGTTTTTCGAGGCTATACACATACATGCACTCTCATATATATATGAGAGAGAGAGATATTTCTTTTAAACTGTACACAAGATCAAACTTACTGTGGAGTAGTGCAGCACAGCTAACCGAATCGATCCACCCAACTCCAACTTGGATACATCTCGGCAGACAACAACTCTCTGCTTTGAAAAGGGCAATGAGGTCCTTAAATATGACTTTAAAACAACTCAATAGAGTGTTGTTATTAAGTTAGACATGGCTAGAGCCAATAATAAGCTAAACCTAATTTACCTAAGATATAAGTTAAAGAAAATTCAGCGAAGCATTTTCAAACGTTTAAGAATTATATAATAAAATACATCTGATATGTCAGCTAACCAGATATACACACCTAAAGAAAATATATCTTCGTTGCTATTATTTTATGTTCCTAAAATGATTTAAATGTAGTGTGTACCAACATTGCCATCATTCTCTTGGCCAACATATTCAATTATCCAAATAGACATCATTGTTATCAATCAATATTTAACTCATTGACTGACAGACTGATTCATTGAATGATTGGTTGACTGACTGATTGATTGATTATCGATTGATTGACTGGTCACTCTGGAGTCTTAGAAACTTTTCAAACTAGACATTTTTCTAATAAATATTATATTAACCAATGGCTACTAATCTCTCCATTTTCTTTACTTATTTTATCAAAATGTTTAGTTATTAACTATAAAGCTCAGCTCTATCCAACATAATATATACTGGGTGAGCTATGATTGCGTGTATGTATATATATGTGGCTGTGTGGTAAGTAGCTTGCTTGCCAACCACATGGTTCTGGGTTCAGTCCCACTGCGTAGCACCTTGGGCAAGTGTCTTCTACTATAGCCTCGGGCCGACCAAAGCCTTGTGAGTGGATTTCGTAGACGGAAACTGAAAGAAACCCGTCGTATATATGTATATATATATATATATAT
>NC_068996.1:23068611-23069257 GCF_001194135.2 Octopus bimaculoides | reverse complement strand
TAGAGTTAGGGTTAGGGTTAGGGTTAATTGTTTCAGAATCGTTTGTTTATGTAGTCGGCACTTAATGTATATCGGCTGAATGGACGTCAGTGATTGGTTGAAATTACAGAAATACGACAACTTTAACATGGAATAATTTATGGATTTCTTTTTTTTTTAAGAAGACTAAGAGAAAAAGATGTTTTATATGACACATTCTACCAGTGTTCCAATTTTCAAAGTGTTTCGTTAATGAAAAATGTGGCCCCCGTTTTAAAAAAGATCCGAGAAATGCGTTAATATAACGGTACATCATAACTCAATATATGTTAAGATATATGTGACTGTATTAGTCAGTACAATTGGGTTTTTATTAACGTTAGTGAAAGCTTTTAATTATTAACAGCATAAAGTAAAATGAAAAAATCTGAATACATATTCTTTTAAAATATTTCAGTCATTGAAATGCGGTCATGCTGGGGCACCGTCTCGAAGAACTTAATCGAATAAATCGATCGCAGTATTTACATTTATAAAAGCGTGTACTTTCTCTACAGAGCCTTTTACCGACCCTCTAAATGACGGGAATATAAAAGCAACACTGGCTGTCAAACGGTAAGGGGACGAGAATAAGAGGTGCGCGTGCGCGCACACACACACACACACA
>NC_068996.1:23067087-23068601 GCF_001194135.2 Octopus bimaculoides | reverse complement strand
GTGCGCGCGCACACACACACACACACACACACACACACACACACACACACACACACACTCACACCTCACACACGCACAGCTTTTTGACTTTTGAATACCTCTCCTTCACTCCCGGGAGCTAAAGGAACACTTGTACAAGCTCTGCTGCTAGGTAGTCAAACCACACCTCACTATCCAAACCACAACTCACAGCTCAAACCATACTTTATTACTCAAATTCCCACTTTAAAGTGTTTAAAAAAAACCCCGAAAGAACCATGTTTGATACAGAAAAATGGCAGAATAGTCGTGACTGGAACGCTTTTGATCATAGCTTCTATTTGGTTAGAGCTGACCTATACACCAGGAAGATTGAGTTGTTTTGTTTTTATTCATCGTCTCAATTTCTTATCGTCTAGCTCCGGAGTTCTCAACCATTTTTTCCCATGGAGACTTCTGATTCTTATTTTACTTGGGTGGACCCCCATAGCCATTCGATGTTTAAAAAAATCCTATTGTATTTTTATAATCAAATATTATTAGGAATTGTATAAAACTAATTGTTAAAATATTTTGTGTATTATGGACGTAAAACCAATTTATTTCACCTAAACTTTACTGGTCTGACGTACAATTTTTTCATGGTCTCTGAAAAATTACCGTGGATCCCACGCCCCAAATCTTATATGGATCCCCAGGGTCCGTGTGGAACCCGGTTCAGAACCCCTGGTCTAGCTCATATATATGTTAAGGCTGTGTTGCAACTAAAACTACTAAAGGAATTAAAAAAAAAAAAGAGGATAAAAGAATATGTGTGTGTGTGTGTGTGTGTGTGTGTGTGTGTGAGAGAGAGAGAGAGAGAGAGAGAGAGAGAGAGAGAGAGAGAGTATGCATGCATACAATTTGCAAACAGTTAATATTGTAACATACTAAATTCAACGCAGACTATTATTCCTATTTAGTTACTTATTGTTAATTTGAAATTGATTGATAAATATATTTATTAATCAATAAATTATTTTAATAATTAATAAATTGTTAATTTATTGATTTATTTAACTTGGGCAACGGAGCCACACAAGTTTGGAGAATAGAAAGTATCGATAAAAAAACAAACAAAATCGATCCCTAAATGTTTGACTTTGATTATTATCGACTCTTGACAGATGAAAAACTAAACTGATGGCGGCAGTATATTAACTTGCCGTGCATTATTTTTCGCAACTCGTGGTCTTTGAAATCGAGGACTATAAACCATTTCAGTTATTTCTAATGTATCCTACAGTACTACTTACTTTTTAACCACATTCACTGCTTCTTCGCATATCATCATCATCATCATCATCACCACCACCACCACCACCGCCGCCGCCACCACCACCACCACCATCAGCAGCACCAGCATCATCGTCGTCGTCGTCGCCATCATAGTTAAGAATTCCAGAACGCAAGATGGCTGTGAAGGTAACTTAGAAAATCGGGTAAATAACCGTAGAAAATAAAAAAGAAGTAGGCAGCCGGCCTCTACGGGAAAT
>NC_068996.1:23064911-23066607 GCF_001194135.2 Octopus bimaculoides | reverse complement strand
TTACAAATATATATAACATACAGAAAATCGCACTACTGGGCACTGCACACATCCTACGCAAAACACTTTCAATACAGTAAACATAAGAGCACCACAGCAATCCACAGCACATACCCAAGGCACACAGAGCTGCGCTCGGTAGTGAAGTGAAAGCACGTTATAAAAATAAAACTACTGAACAATAATAATAATAATAATAATAATAATAATAATAATAATAATAATAATAATAATAATAAAAATAATAATAATAATTTTGGCACAAAGCCAGCAAGTTCGGTGGAGGGGATAAGTCGCTTACATCGACGGCAGTGTTCAACTGGTACTTATTTCATCGACCTCAAAAGAATGGAAGGTAAGGTCGACCTAGGCAATAAAAATAACGAAATAAAATGTCAAATGCTTTGGTGTGTGACATTTGGCTCACCCCATGTGTGTGTACATATGCATGCATGTATGTGCTCATGTACGTATATGTGTGTGTGCATGTATATATCTAAATGTATATATGTGTATATACACACACACACACACCGACACCACCACCACCACACTCAAAACACATAAACAGATATACACTCGCGGTATTTTGTATTCTATAAGTACTGTTAATTGGATAACACATATGACTGATAAAGTAAGCATTAGAAAAGACACTAATGTAAAACAATAAAAAGACAAGGAGAGAAAGAGAGAGAGAGAGAGAGAGAGAGAGAGAGAGAGAGAGAGAGAGAGTGAGAGAGAGAGTGACGTATAATATAATACAGTAATGTCTGATTTGGAAGTTTTTTTTATCCAAATTTAAGAGATTTACTGTTTCTAGAAATCACACAAAGTAATTAGTTTTATCTCAACCGTTCTTTATAAGTACTAGAAATTAGTTTTGAACAAACGCAACAACACCAACAATAATAATTTCAAATTTTGGCACAAGGCCAGCTCATTTTAAGGGTAGGGTAGGAGTGGAGGTTATTTGGTTCGATTACATTGACCCCTGTGTTCCGTTGGTACTTGTTTGATCGACCGCCAAAGGATGAAAGACGAAGTCGCTCACGGTGGGATTTGGACTCAGAACATAAAGACGAATGAAATGCTGCTAAGCATTTTGCCTGGCACTGCAAGTGATTCTGCCAGCTTGCGACCTTATAACGAAAACAACGACTATGTTTTCTGGGATTAACCACTAGGGGCTTACGAAATATACTTAGGATGGCACAGGATGGTACAATGTGGATTTACATGAAAGAGTGTGCAAATACAGGAGTAACAATAGCAATAAATTCTAACAACGAATAATTCCTGTAAGGAGAGGAAGATTTAAACGGACTACTCGTGGGGAAACCAAACAAAACCATAACCATCCTAATCACTAAAGCAGTGGTCCTCATCCGGCTCAATAGAAGATTTTGGGGATCCATGCAACAAAATAATAAATTGGGGATCCACAACAGTATTTTTAGGGTCCCTGAAAACACTTTGCTTTAGATGTATGTATTGGTATGGTATTGCAAGAATCATCTAAGTGCCTTTCTCTAACATTTTACGTACTTCAACCTACACAAGTTAATGTTTGAAAAACAAAATAGGAATTTTGAAAGAAGTTTTTAAACTAGTTTTTAAATAACGAATAGCCAAGGGGGTCCATCAGAATAAAATAGTAATCAAAGGGGTTCTACAGATAAAATATAGTTAAGAA
>NC_068996.1:23061262-23062708 GCF_001194135.2 Octopus bimaculoides | reverse complement strand
GGGGGGGGGGGTGGCACTGAAATCGAAACCAGATGGTTGAGAAGAAAACTTTTTACCACAAAGCCACGCCTGCGCTTATCTAAATTTAAGAAACAAAAACAAAACAACTACGAGACAGCACTAATTACTAATTAAAACACTCCGATTGGAAACCACTGATCTAGAGTGAAATTTGCTCAAGGACGTCGCAGCCGCATGGAAAAAATAGTTTCAGTGAGTGTTAACATATTTAAATGCAATGAGCATTACGAAAAAAGAAAACTAATTAGAAATAATTACGGAGGGAGGTAAAGACAAGGTTGCTAGATTGAGTGGGAGTGAGGCTTGAAGTACTAAATTACGTCTGCTTTTCAGGACTATTTCAACGTCACTTATTTTCTTCTTAAATTATGGCTACTTGTTTAAAATTTCAGTTTTAAATCTAAGATTTCTATTGAGTATGATAAATTAAATTAATCCCGCATGCAAATTAGCAGTGGCTGCTTCTTTATAATACTATGATCCGCTACTATCTTAAAATTTTGCGCTACATTTTAATGCGCGCGCGCATACACACACACACACACACATATATATTTATATATATATATATTAATATATATATACACACACGCGCATACACTATATGTGTATGTTTGTATGTATGGATATATCTCTGTGTCGGCCTGTCTGTCTCTCTCTCTATATGTGTGTGTATATAAACATACATACATATATACATACACACACGAATACCTACATGCATAGATTCATAGATACATAGATGCATAGATACATACATACATACGTACATACATACATACATACATACATACATACATACATACACACACATACATACATATATAATCGTTATTTTAACGTCTACTTTTTCGTGCTTATATGGGTCGATACATATGCGTACACATTTACATATACAGATGGACAATAAACGACCAAATACGCGCACGCGCATGCATGCACGCACACATTGTAACAGCATAAAATAGAGTCAACTTTGCCTTTCTACTGTTCGGAGCTGACATAATAATTGTAGAACCAGTCAAAAGGCTGATATCATGGATTGCCCCCGCCCCCACTCTTCCGAAGTTCTGGTTTTGTGCCTATGTTAGAAACAAAATGTATTATTGGACATGTTATACATTATAGATTAGTTTATATTATATTACATACATAATTTTATGTTATATCATATACTTTTATTACACGCTTACACACACACACACACGCACGAGTGTGTGTGTATAATGATTTGGCAAACTGCTGAAGCGAATGAAGAATGTTCTAGAAGCCAATTTTAAACATGGCAGATGTTTTCACCAAGTCCAGAAAGCGCGCGCGCGCATTCGCGCGTGCGTCTGTATACTCACATACTTTATGAAAACTACTGTAGATCATTTCTAAAAAGATCTATTACTGTACAAATATGTATATATATATATATAT
>NC_068996.1:23059869-23060876 GCF_001194135.2 Octopus bimaculoides | reverse complement strand
TTATTCTAACATACTGAGGAGTTCGTCACATCAGTCTAAATTTCCCGTGGTTTATTGATTTCTACACTGGGAAATGATCATGGTTAAATGAAATGTCATTCTAAACCTAATAATAATAATAATAATAATAATAATAATAATAATAATAATAATAATAGTCCTTTCTACTGAAGCACAAGGCTTCAAATTTTGGGGGCAGGAACTAGTCGATTACATCGATCCCAGTGCTTCACTGGTGCTTAAGTTATCGATGATACATTTATAGTCTCTAAAAACAAACCAATGAGCTTTTGTGTAGTAACTCGGCCAGCTGGAAGCAGTAGTCATATTCTGCCGTCTTTAAAACGAAGGACATATTTGATAATGTGATCGGTCCTTCCTAGGAGCACTGAGCCGATAAAAAAACATGACGGATAGGACACGCGTGTAATCATACATAAGAGCGCTTATAAACATTCACAGGCGTCTACGTTATCAGGGTCGACCTTGACCTTCATTAATAACTGTAAAAGGAGAAAAAGATAAGTCACTAACAGTTGTTAGTCAATAATAACTTTAGTCATTAATGGAATTCGCTTTTTAATTAATCGAAAACGAACATGCTGGGGCAGCAGCTTGGAGTATTTCAGCCAATCAGATCGAGCTCAGTAACTTATTCTATCGGGATTTTTTGCCGAACCGCTAAGTTACAGGGATGTAAAGAAATGAACACAGGTTACCAAGCAGTGTGTGTAGGAAAACAAGTACGCGCAAAAAGACTCAGACACGACTGTGTGTGTGTGTGTATGTGTGTCTGTATGTATGTATGTGTGTATGTATGTGTATTGCTTCTCAACCACATGATTCCGGGTTCAGTCCCATTGCATGGTACCTTGGGCGAATGTCACCTACTATAGCCTCGGGTAGGCAGACCAAAGCCTTGTGAATGGATTTGGTAGACAGAAACTGAAAGAAGCCTGTCTTATGTGTGTGTGTGTATATATATATATATATATATATATATATAT
>NC_068996.1:23051766-23057684 GCF_001194135.2 Octopus bimaculoides | reverse complement strand
ATATATATATACGTACGTATATGTACGTACTTACATATATATATACATATGCATATATGGGTACAGGACGTCATAAAATGTTAACAACAGGAAATACGAAAACATGCAATACGAACTTTTTTTGCGATCAACGAAAGAAACAAATAGGAGACAAGACAAATAACATGAAGAACGACCCTTCATCAGTTGTCGGCTGTTTTATCTCTTCCACATTTTGAGCAATTACGACAAGATGTGTCTTCGGGAAAACAGTGGCTCCTGCAAAGCAAATAAAATTTGGGATTTGCGGAGGGTCAAAGTTGCTAACAAAAACAGCACAGTGAAAACAAAAAGTAAGGGCTACTAAGCCATAACGAGGTGAGATGGCAACGCAGGAGGAACAAGCTTTGACAGAAGAAAAGATAGGAGGGAGACAGTCAAGAATGCGTGTGATCTGTGTGGCAGATCAAAAGGAAAGAAAGAAGATCGAGTTAGGAAAAGTAAGATGGCCGATGGTCACGTGTGAGCAACGAGAGTAAAGGAGGAAGAGTGGGAAAGAGAGAGGGACAGATAGAGAACGGTGAAAGGGAGAGGAAAAGAATTAGAGAAAGGAAGAGAGAAGAAATGAAGGGGACAGAGAGAACACACACACACACACACACACACACACACACACACATATATATATATATATATATATATATATATATATATATATATATATGTGTGTGTGTGTGTGTGTGTGTGTGTATATATAAAAGTGCAAGTACATCCCAAGTTATAAGATCTCCCATTTTCTTTAAACTGGTTAAGAACGTTTTTGACAGAATTAGAACACAAGAAACTTAATTTTGAAATCCACCCACCAAATTTTTATACGTACCAATCGATGAATATTTTTTCCTGTCTTCTGATGATTCCCCACAAAAGTACTTCCTCTTCGAGAGTCCTATTAATATTCTTCTGGGCATACCGTATTCAATTGCATAAAAGACGCACGGACATAACAGACGCGCCTTAATTTCAACAATACGAGGTCTGATCACTAAGTATCCGACTATGTTGTCATAGTAATGAAGCTAAAGCACACAGAGTGAAGCCGCTTGACACAGATTGACCTTGAACTCTGCTGTGCATGAGCACTAAGTTTTAATGTTCTAGCTCACTTCCGCTATTTAAAGCAGTGCTTGGGAGGAACGTGTGTAGCGTGTGATCGTCCAAGCACTGCTGTAAACATCGGAAGTGAGCTAGAACGTTAAAACTTAATGCGCATGCACAGCAGAGTTCAAGGTCAATCTGTGCCTAACGGCTCCCCTCTGCGTGCCTTAGCTTCGTTACTATGGCAATAGTCCCGATACTTATTGATCAGACCATGTATATTCAGGAAAAAAAAAAAAAAGGTTTTAGTGTATTAAGGCATGTAATATAAATCCACCTTAAGACATGGGTGAATTTTTGAGACACTTTTCTGGGGAGAGGGAAGTGTTTGTTATATACTATGAAATACGGTAGTTGTTAACGAGAAATCTCGACAATACAACTTACTCGTACAAATCGTGTTTCACCGTAACTTTATATGAAGGTTTCCCCAATATAAAGAAGGATCTTGAAGTTTGTGTTGTTTCAAGGTTACAAAGTCTACGAGAGGTCTATGAAAAGTTTTGAGCCTAAGAAACGGGGCTGTTATATAGCTGAAACAATTTTTTCTGGTAAGTACAGTCTTTTCGGAATATTCTTGCTCGTTTTCATGATTCTGATATTTAAAATTTTTTTGTTGCAGATTTTTGAATAAACAAGCTTCGAGTTTACAAGGAAAATGGAGAAAACTGTGTATCGTGCTGTCATAAAGTACCTTCATTAGAAAGACATAACTCCATCAGAAATCCATGAAGATATGGTGAGAACCTTAACAGACAATGCTCCTTCATATATAACAGTCATACGCTGGGTAATGAATTCAAGCGTGGCAGGGAGAGTGTGGAAGATGATCCCAGAGCAAGGAGACGTCCAACTGCAACCACCAAGGACAACCGTGACCTTGCTCTTGGCATGATAATGCAAGATCGTCGAATATCATGTCGTCAGATAGCCGAGAGACTGGGCATCTCAACTGAAAGCGCAGACAACATTGTGACAAAAGAATTTGGGTTAAATTTGATTGGGTGGCTGATTTTCAAAACATAGCAATGTAATTTTCGTTACAAGTTGGGTGGTAGGGAGATGTGAAAATTAACAGTAAAGTATAAATATAAATATTGCGATAAGATCGACGAAAGAAAACTTTGCTTAGAGTGAGGAGAATGTTCAGAAATTAAATAATTATTACTTTAATAATGAAATTGAAAGAATAGGATTGCAAGTCGGGTGTTAAAAAATGAAAACACATCTATGTTGTATGTACATAGATATTGATTTGAATTATATCACATAATACATTCTTTTCTACTCTACGCACAAGGCCCGAAATTTTGGTGGAGTGGGCCAGTCGATTAGATCCACCGCAGTACACAACTGGTACTCAATTTATCGGCCCCGATAGGATGAAAGGTAAAGTCGACTTCGACGGAATTTGAATTCAGAACACAAAGACAGACGAAATACCGCCAAGCATTTCGCCCGGCGCGCTAACGACTCTGCCAGCTCGCCGCCTTTAAAATTATAGAATCTTTTCTACTCTAGGCACAAGGCCCGAAATTTTGGAGGAGAGGACCAGTCGATTAGATCGACCCCAGCACGCAACTGGTACTTAATTTATCGACCCCGAAGGATGAAATGCAAAGTCGACCTCGGCGGAATTTTAACTCAGAACGTAAAGACAGACGAAAATACTGCTAAGCATTTCACTCGGCGTGCTAACGTTTCACGATTTTAATTCAGTATTCATCACAGTTGTCTGACGAACGGGAACATGAAACTCTGAGTAACAGTTTTGTGATAATTTTGTAGCTTTCATAAAAGCATATTACTCTATTCGAGTACTATTTTTCTTCACCTTGTTTTGCACTTGTGTGTGTTTCAGTGTGTGTGTGTGTGAGAGAGAGAGAGAGAGAGAGTATGTGTGAGTGTGTGTGTGTACTCCTACCTATGCCATCATGGAAAGCAGACATTAAATGATGATAATGATGATGATATATACGCATATGCATGTACATACGAACATATATCATATATATCTATAATGTGTATACAAACACATATGTGTTGGAAGATTATTGTCCAACTCGAAATATCAAAACGCGCAGATATTTTGTTTATCAAATATTGAGCATTTATTTTAAAAATAAGTTGACCTGTTCAAAAAAAAAAAAAAAAGTTATTTCACATGGCGCCTTTATCATTAAGACTTTGATATTTAAAAGACGACGTCCGGAACTGAATCCACTCCTCTAATTACAAGAATAATTTCCAACAAACGCAATTACGAATTACTGCGAGTACATATCTTATTGCATACGAGCTACAATGCTACTAACTGGTTTCTAAATATTTATAAATAGATTTACAATCTTCCCACCGATTACTTCGACCACCTCATTCAGAATTTAGACACTCTTATTCATTATAATTCTTGAAATATTGGTTTCGAATTTTGACATAAGGCCAGCAAGGTCGGGGGTGGGGATAAGTCATTTACATCGACTCCAGTGCTCAACTGGTATTTATGTATCGACTCCAAAAGGATGGAAGGCAGAGTCGACCGAAATGTCGCTAAGCATTTTTCCCGGCGCAGTAACGATTCTGTCAACTCACATTTTTATAAGCCTTGAAATATTACAGTTTATTCTAATAAAGTTTTCACAAAATAAGGACTTGAACCTTTCCTTTAAAGCTCAAAACTTTATAGGGACCATACACCAAATTATAATTTTTGTTCATTTCCAAACTACAAACTAGAAATATATTAGAGATGAAAGTGAGACAAAAAAACAACAACAAAAAACAAAAAAAAACACAAACAAACAAGCAAATAAACAAATATCGCAGACAGAGAATCGCAGAAGTTTATTTCCATCAATACAGATTTTCGAAAATATCTTTCAATCATTTCCGAAGTAATGTTTTAACAAATATATACCGGACTTCTGACGTCTTAAACTCTTATTTCTACCGTCCAAACAACGTCATCAGAATTTGTTCTTTAAAGAACGTCTTTTTTTCTCTGTCTGTCTGCCTTTTTGTCTCTCTCTCTCTCTTTCTCTCTCCCCTCTCAGTAGGGGGTTATCTTGAAAGAAAAGACATTCCTTCAGAATAAATGGAGAACCGTTAGTAGTAACATCTGAATAACGTTATACTTTCACTACAAGTAAAGCGGCGCTGCACGTTTTATAAATCACTAAGTGAGGCATGTTTAGTGTGTGGTGTGTGTGCGCGTTTCAGAAAAAAACGGGGGTAAGGTTGAAAGACAGAACGAGCGAGAGTGAAACAAGAGACTAGAGAGGTATGAAAATATTGAAAATTTTTAACACAAATACTAAGTGCGAGTTTCAAGCATATACATTAACATAGTAAACTCGCTTTCACTCTCTCATTCTCTAGTGTGTGAGTGTGCGTGCATATTTACTTTCATATATGTTTTTATGTACAGTTATACATAAAAGCAGTTAGACATTAAATGGAGGGGGATCTAGCCGATTTGACTGGATCTAGTCTATTCAAATTGATTTCATATTCAATGTAATGATACACGTTTATTGGTGACGTGAAATCATCTTCGCTATAAATCAATAAATAGTTATTAGCAATTAAAGTTTGAAATTTCAGCCAATCGTATGCCACAGACACATTCATGCCTGTTTCCATAGTAACAAGCGGAACATGAGACCACTTTTGTTTGTGAGAAAGCACGTGTCTGTTTCCATAATAACAAGCAGAACCGAGAACTCTTTTATCTGCGAGAAAGTACGTGTTGACAAATATACTGAAACAACTTTTGTTAATCCGAAAGATAGTATCCACACTCAACAAGTGGAGAGTACGTGGTCCTTTGTGAAGCGAGGTAATAAACAACGCTGTGGCACTCACCGTTCTATGGTAGATTCATATCTCTGTGAATTTATGTGGCGCAGGAGATACGAAAATTGGGATTTGTTTGAGAAATTGATTGAATGTATTTCTGACTTTCGTTTTTAATTTCAAAAGTATTTTGTAATGTGTTGCTTATTGCATGCTTAAATGTTTGTTTTTTAAGCATATTTTGTTTACACTTTTATTTTCATATATAACATATAAACGTGTACATCTTTTAGAACATTGTCATTTTATAAGGTGTTGCTGGTAAATTTTAAAATTAACATAAACATATATTTACATGAAAGAAGATTATTGGAGAACTTTCATCTAATTCTTCCAAATCTTTCATTTAAAACGGTACTGAAACCATTTGTGGGGTGAAATTTGTAATGTGTTTATCGCATGTAACGTGTTGTTCATCGCATTTGTATTAAATGCTTATTGAATGCTTAAAATTACTTCTTTACTCGTTTCTTTTTGTCATTTATTTGGTTGTGAGGTGTGCTAAAATAACAGGTAAATAACGTTTTTTGGATAAATCTTTTAAGTTCGTGCTATCGCATTAAATGCATATTGAATGCTTCAATCAACAAAACACGTGTTGTTTACAAATATTAACAACACGTGCTATTTTCAGAATGTTGACAACAAAACGTGCAGTCACGCACAAAATGACTGTTCCCTAGCTGAATGAAAATGATCAAATTTTAAACCTCTATAACTTTTTAGAACATTTTTTTCTGGTAAAAATGAAATAACTCCAGCAATTCAGCTTGGAAAAGTATATTATTGTGCCAAATTTTAAAATTTTCGATAATCTTCAATTTTTGAAATGCTTGGCAGCCAAACCAACTAGACCCAATAAAGGATTCATTTTTCTTAAAGGGGACCATCAAATATAATTTTTAATGAAAATGTTGACTGAAACG
>NC_068996.1:23048550-23051756 GCF_001194135.2 Octopus bimaculoides | reverse complement strand
ATATATATATGAGTATGTTATTTTGGTAATGTAAGCAAAAGAGATCTAGAGTGGATAATTAAATCTCACTCATATGACAGAAAAAAAGTGATTGCATCTGGATACATTTCACGACTCGTCATCCTAATTTCGTTGACAAAGAACAATGGTATTTAGAGCGGAAGGTACCTCATCCGAAACCCATGCGACAGGACCAGAGTGAGCAGAGGTATACAATATACACACACAAACACACACACACGCACACACAAGACAGAGTTTGTGTGTGCGTGCGCGCGCACGTATGTCCCTTACGGATTCAAAAACTGAGTTGCAAATTTTGACGTATGAGGAATGAAAAGACTCAGTAATCTTTCGGCTACTAAATAAAGTATGCTTTTGCACAACAAAAATAACCTCGTAAACGTAGTCGGATCACACAATTTTAAGGGCTTTAGCCAAGGGAGGTAAGTTTGCTTCAACAATTTTTATGACTTAGGGCATAATGAGAAAATGTTTAAAATACATGGAGTTTTACCAGGGAATGAAAATTCGAAGATATACCGTCAACTTTATTAATATTATTTAGCAGATAATCTTTTAATATGAACTATGTTTGTCTGTGTTTTGTTTAGCCAAGAGTTGCTTCTGATGTAGCATACCATCACATAGTTTTTTTGGGGTTTTTTTGTATTTTCATCCTGAAATACTGTAAATCTGTGTCTTTTTTTAATGAAAGGTCGTGTTTTAAGATAAATTTTGTTGCTATTTGTAGTAACTCAAGTTACCAGAGACACCTGTGTGTGTGTGTGTGTGTGTGTGTGTGTGTGCGTATATGGGTATATATCTGTGTGTATGTATGTGTACATGCATACATACATATTATATATATATATATTGACCAAATAAGTGAAGTGGGAGAATAGATGTTTTTCCACTAATCCACTGTTGTTCCGTAGCGCGTGTTAGTTACATAAACGACACTACATCATCCATCAAAACATGTAAAGTGAATATGCATATGAATATATATACACATACAGCCATAAATATGATTGTGCTGGGAAATAACGAACAGAACATTTCATGAAAGGGTAAAACACCAGACTCTGTTACAAATAGCAAATAGTTTCATTATATAATCACAGACAATATATGCATTCGACAGATTTTACTCTTTATACAAATACTAGAATTATCATATATGGAATGTATTAATGAAGTGATGACTATAGATAAGTACAATAAAATTTTAAAATGAGATAAAATAAGAAAGAATAAGTTTATCATAATGATTACCTTTAAATACTGAGGGATGTTTGACCATCCTTCAGTATTTAAATGAACAAACCATACGATGAGAAACAGCGAATAACATAAATAAAAGAATAAATAAACAAATAAAAGGAATGTAGTAGATGAATGGAGAAAATGATGAAAAATAAATAAGGGATTAAATATCGAGATTGGAAGCCAGGTTTGTTAAAAGCAGAGTATTTGTTTTTGTAGAGGAACTTAGGTACCTCGAATAATAATAATAATAATAATAATAATAATAATAATAATAATAATAATAATAATAATAATAATAATGATGATGATGATGATGATGATGATGATGATGATGATGATGATGATGATGATGATGATGAGAAGAAGAAGAAGAAGAATGGATGTCGAAGCCAACAAGATGTGGAATATGGAGACTAAAATAATAATAGCGGTGATTGGAGTACTAGGCTTCAGGAAGGATGGAATGGAAAAGTTTGGCAATTATATTTCGAGCAGCATCAAATACCTATGCAGTTTAGAAAATCGCATTAGTTGGAACAGCTTACATTGTTACGGAGAGTGCAGTCAATTTACATCTTTCCTTTCAGGCCTATTAGTTTGGACCTGGCATTTACATCATGTAAAAATAGGAAGTACAAAATGAACAAACAGCAACAACGATAACAATAAGAATTAAAACTAAAGACATATTAATGGCCTAAAGAAGAATTAACGTATGTTACTTCCAAGAATTAATCTTTAATCCCGAATCGTTAACAGTCTCGCAAAACGATAAACAATCAGAACTTATAAGGAAAATAAGGCGGACATTATTATTCACTATCATATATATAGATAAGAAAGCAAAAACAGTTATTTATTCATTTTTTTTTTTTTTTCAATGTAAAATATTGCCTATAAAATTACGAATAGATGGAGAATTCACCCTGGCTGTGACTACCACATTTAGAACATGGAAATTCCATGACAACACCATAACAATGTATATGCATTTACGCTGTGAGTGTGTGTGTGTGTGTGTGTGTGTGAGAGAGAGAGAAAGAGTGTGTGTGCGTGTGTGTATGTGTGTGTGTGTCTGTGTGAATTATACACTTTAAGTAATATATTTTTTAGTTTATAAAACGACTTGATACCCTACATTAGAAAATTAAGTACCCAGTATTTTCTCCAACAGGATAACGTTTATTTCACGTGGTAATCTACGTGGAACTCTAAATTTAATAGTGGCAGTCGTATATCTATTAGTACACACACACACACACACACACACACACACACACACACACATTTCGGAAACCAAATTAAGATGGATTTATGTCAAGTCATGAAAATGAGTGAGTGACAACTTAATTCTAATTCTAAAAGTCCCTAAGTATATAGCCAGCTCCAGCTTCATAATCGAAGGAGTATCAGAGGAAGATCATGGCAAGACACAAGGATAAGTTCAATGCTAGTCTAAAAGTGGCAAAGATTTCCCATGGAAACATTTTGGAAAAATATTGAAAAAAAAAAACTCCATTGAAATGCATTGAATGGGTGTTAGTTAACTTGCTATAAACCTATAAAGAACTATCAATTAGGCCGTCTGGATTATCTTAAAGATAGAAAGAGTAAAGACAGTCTCGAACTAACATGCCAGTCACTTATTGTAATAATCGTTTCTTATGTCCAATAATATATAGAAATGTGTGTGTATGTGTGTGTGCGTGTGTATTCCCCACTACTGCTTTACAACTGCTATTGCTATGTTTATGTCCCCGTAACTTAGCAGTTCGGCAAAGACACCGATAGAATAAATATTTGTACTTATAATGTAAGTACTGGGGTCAATTTGTTCGACAAAACTCTTCCAGGCGGTGCCCCAGCATGGCCGCAGTTCAAAGACTGAAACACGTTAAAGGTAAAAGATATATATATATATATATATATATATA
>NC_068996.1:23046716-23047863 GCF_001194135.2 Octopus bimaculoides | reverse complement strand
ATATATATATACATACATATATTATATACATACATGTTATATATATATACATATATATATACATATATAGATATATATATATATATATATATATACACATACATATATATACATATATATACATATATATATACATGCATACATATATACATATAGATACATTTATACATATATATACATACACTTATACATACATATACATATATACATACAAACATACACACACACATATATACACTTACATATATACATATATGTATACATACACACACACACATATATATATATATTTATATTTATATATATATATGTGTGTGTGTGTGTGTGTGTGTATGTATGTATATAAAGCCACAAAGGAAGAAACAAATTAAGAAAAATTAAACGAAACATTTATTCTCATATCTAAAAGAAAAAAAAATGTAGTAACAAAATATTTGCATTGAATGAATGCTTACGGTAATAGGAATAAATATATTTTGTGGTTTAAAAGAAAAATATTGAATAAAAGAATATACGAATAAAACAACGAAATATTTTCCTGTTTACCGAGAGAGAAAAAAAAAACCGAGACCTCACTCCTCCGTTTCACATCAAAAGTAACTCTTCACAAGAGACCAAAAGGGAAAAAATCACTTGTGCGCCTGTTGATATGACTTCTACGTAAGCAAACGACAAGTGTTTAATAAACACACTAGGAGAGTGTGCAGACTTGGATGTTTTATGCGATATTTATACTACACTATCTACATCATTATACTGGTTTTAAATTTTGGCACAAGGCCAGAAAATTCAGGGGGAAGGAGGTAAGTCGATTACATCGACCTCAGTGCTTATTTTATCGGCACAGAAAGGGTGAAATGCAAAGTCGATCACGGCGGAATTTGAACACAGAACGCAAAGACGGACGAAATGCCGCTAAGCATTTAGCCCAACGTGCTAACGATGCTTCCAGCCCGCCGCCTTTATTCGTACCATTCTATTGAAATATATTTTTATTTGTATTTAGTACTTGATTTCTTGAATCAGTGAAATATACTTAATATTTTACTGAGCTGTATGCTTAAAAAATAATTTGCTTCCCAACGAGAGGGTACCGAGCTCAGTCTACACTGCGTGCTATTTTGGTTATATGTCTTCTACTATAGCT
>NC_068996.1:23044328-23046390 GCF_001194135.2 Octopus bimaculoides | reverse complement strand
ATATATATATATATATATATATACACACACACACACACACATACGAGATGTATTCAAAAAGTATCTGACCTTTGAGCATGAAAATAAAACAATTTTGTACATTTCACAAATATTTGATCGTCTTCAAAATATTTCCCTTGGGAGTAGCCACACTTCTCCCAGTGGTTCTGCTACAGTTGATAACATTTCTGGAGCACCTCTGGAATGCTATGGAACCCCTCTGTCGCTATGGAACCCCTCTGAGTGTGCTTTGCTCTCCGTTGAGGTGCGGCTATATGTGAAGCGGTTGTACCACTCCTTGATCTGAGTTTTGCCCAAGGCCTCATCACCAAAGGTCTGCTGAGTCTTCTGGATGGTTGGATCTTGAGTATCACCAAGCTCCTGGCAAAATTTCATGCAATATCTCTGCTCGATACGATCGGTTTTCTTGCAGGAAAATGAAAATCCGACAAACGCACACTACACGTCTGTACTCTAGGCGTAACAGCCGAAAATTGACGCAGCTTATCGGCGTGAAAATGTTCACGCATGCGCAGTAAAGGTAGCATCACGTCCCATCCAAAGGATTTTTGCCCACGCGGCATTAGCTTCGGCAGGAAAAAGCAACAACGGATACTTTTTGAACGCACGTCATACACACACGCGCGCGCGCGCATATACACGAAGGGAAAAAAAATGAGAAAATAGGAAAGCTCTTGACAATGTGGAAACCTTTATACTTCAGGTGCAAAGGCCCATCCTCAGAAAAAAAAAAAACAGTCATGGAAATGTCAAACTATACAGGTTCCGTTAACCCATTCAAATTCCCTATTACAAGCGAACTACAACGCTCTTGTACATATATATGTACGTACGTATGTAGATATACACATAAATACATCCATATATATTATTATATGCATATATACACACACACACGTACATTCATCATACACACACACACACGTACACATGCACGCACTACTTTCTCACAAAATGTTCATTTATTGCTACTTTGTAACACAATCCGTTACCTTTCGAAAACTTTATGCAGCTGTTTTCTGAAACTTATTTTATTTTTTAAAACTGATCTTTCAACTGCGTAGACGAATGAATCGAATTCTTTCTAATATATTTTATTTCATCGATTTCGTTAGGATGAAGGCAGAGACGGTTCCGGCATCGTAAAAGTAAAGCGGAGTCAGCTTTGTCCGAATTTGAAGTAACAGAAATGAAAGCTAAATACTGCAAGAAATTCCTTTTTGTTTCCAGTGTTCTACGTTCTATGCCAAACCAGTCTATTCTGAAATTCTTTATAATTTATTTTTAATTGTAGCACCATTTGAATAGTTTAGTCGAACAAATCAACCTCAATACTTATTTTTAAAAGTTTGATATTTATACTATCTGTATCTTTTGCCATATCGCCAGTGTGTGTGTGTGTGTGTGTGTGTGCGTGGGAGGCAACAAACACACGCACGCACACACACACACACACACACACACAGATATATAGAAAAAATATTAATCTTGTAGCAGTTAATGAGTTTTTTTGTTTGTTGATGTTTTAAATATGTCATCTTTTATTTGTTTTTTTTTGTTTGTTTTTGTTTTTTTGGCAGGAGAATTTCACGTAGAATTTATTAATACCCGATAATTTTGATCAATATTTCGGCTGCTATTTATCATCATTTTCGTCCAGGTTAAATGTAAATATTTCCTAGCGGCAGTCCAAGAAAAAGAGATACAGTAAAAGAGATCTTAGATTACTCCTGGCTATTTCTGGTGGGGCAAGAAGTTCGAATATCAAATCAAAGAGCAACGCAGAAGATAGATACATTTAGAAAATGCGTATTTTATATTTCTGTTTTTTTTTTTCTTTCTTTTCGTTGGCGATTTCTTTTCCTCCTTTGGACTTTTCCCTTTTTCCTTTCCGACGAAGAGCCATGCTCAAAACATCAAAAACTCTCCTTTCACCAAGCGTCAAGTAACATATTTCATATGCACATCCTCATGTTGTCTGTTTTTATTCGTTTATTTGAATTGACAAATATATATATATATATATATATATATATATATA
>NC_068996.1:23016856-23043987 GCF_001194135.2 Octopus bimaculoides | reverse complement strand
TATATATATATATATATATATATATATATATATATATATATATATGTATGTATGTATGTATGTATGTATGTATGCATGTATGTATGTATGTATATATATATATAGATAATAATAAAGGAGTTACGACGCAAATTACCAATTATTTTTGTTGGTAGTTAATTTATAATATATTGATATATATATACACACATATATCAATCACGCACACACACACACACACACACACACACACACACAGAGTAAACCAATAGTGATGCCACTATTAAAGTCTAAGCAGCCTAAACCTGAACATCCAAATAGTAAATAAACGGGAAAGGGCAACAACGGTTAGTTAAACTGTATTGTAAATCGTTATACAAAATACGAACGCTGGAGATAGTTAATGGAAACCTAGCCTGGACGTAGTTTCTCTTCTAGACAGAGGAATATTATACGTTGTTTAAAAAAAAACAACAACAACAACGAGAAAGAATAAGAAAGAAAAATGTATCTAAAATGAGGGTGAATGTCATGTCTTTAACTAATATACACTCAAATTTAACATCTGAAATTTTTTTGGCAGTATTGATGAAGCCTCCCACGAAGGAGTCACAAAAGTTTCTCAAACGTAACATTGTGTATAGAAGTTAGAAATTATAAAATTTAGTCAAACTAAAGAACTGAATGAAATTCCTGATTGTCATTAGGGATGATACCGCATTTCAAATATTTTAAGAAACTAATATAGCAATCGATATTTGTGTGCTTCTATGTATTGAATGAATTCTTCACTATAGCAAATTAAGCCTGGCTCAAGCGAAATGTTATGGAAGAGTTTGCTTAGCTGATGTGTGTCACAGGGAAATGAAAAGAGGTTTTCATAGTATTTTAGGAAAGATCTTAACACCAAAGACGGCTGGAAAAATATAGGATTAAAAACCAAAGCGAAACAAGTACAAGCGTACATCAAACACTACTTCAAAACAACGATACATCCATCAATACATCGAAAAGATTTTAGATCTGAAATTAGAACTTGACCTATATCCCGACACTTCTATTACCGCGCGTACTCGGTGTCTACTACTACTGCTGCTGCTGCTACTGCTACTACTACTACTACTACTACTATCATTAAGACGGTGAGTTGGCAGAATCGGAGTCGGTAAAACAAGAATTAGTTGAGTACTGGGTTCGATGTAATCGACTAGCCTCCCATCTAACAATTCAGGCCTTGTAGATATAGTAGAAAAGATTATTATTATTATTATTATTATTATTATTTGTCATCATCATCATCATCATCATTATTATTATTAGCTTTTTTTCTTCCTTCAATTTTGATTCCATTTCTTGCCGAGCGTCTTGTCGGGCAAAGAAACTTACTGTATACATTGATAGGCCATTAAAATAAACAGACCAGATTGCTCGTTTACAGAATCAATTAAAGTCTCTTCTTTTTTTTTTTTTTTATTTGTTTCAGTCATTTTGACTGCGGCCATGTTGGGACACCGCCTTATGTAGAAAACATCATCATCGTACATGCGCACGCGCGCGTGTTTGACCACTGCCATCACTTGACAACTGGTGAAAATTTATTTGCGTCTTGAACTAGACCACCAGAATAAATATACCAGACTTAAAATAAGCACTAGGGTTGGTTCGCTTGACTAAACCCTTGAGGGCACTACTCAAGGATGGCTGCAGTTCAATGGCTAAAATAATTAAAAGAAAAATAAACAGGATCACTCAAAGAGCGCAAACCTCCGCCTAGGCAACACCAACGTTCTCTCAACGATTAGCCGGAGATGATTTTTAAAATGAGAATATCTGAAATAAACTCAACTGCTCTCACAAACGAGAATACTAAAAATGAACCCGACCGCTCTCAAAAATTAAGTAAAAAAAAACAAAAAAAAACAAAAAAAACCCAGAAAATAATTTAGAATCTTTGTCCGGTACCGGATCGATCCCTGAATCTAATCAGTTTATGCCAGTCACGAGGCCAAACATCCCTGAAAGTTTCATCCGAACCCATCCAGCGGTTCGTTCTTCAGATATCTTGTCCACGTACAACAAACAAGCACGACTGAAAGCGATACCTCAGCTTTCGCTAAGGCGGAGGTAACAATGAAAGATTTTAAAAAGGATACATAAGACGTTTCAATGTAAAAACGAGCATAAGATGTGTGCTGATGAAATGTCGCTCATCATTTTAATCACCGGCTCGTCATCATATCGTATCAGTTCCGATACAACTTAGTTTCTATGGCGTGTGTGTGTGTGTGTGTGTGTGTGTGTGTGATGTGCTGTCTCAGAACACTCGTCACAATAAGGGGCAGAAAAACAAGAAGTTTTTAACTTATGATCGATGATTGTGTAGTATGGAGTGATATTTTTTATCATCGTTTTTATCTTTTACTTGTTTCACTCATTAGATTGCGGCTATACTGGGGCATCGAATTGAAGGATTTTAATCGAACGAATCGATCCCAGTACCCTTTTCTTTTCATTTTAAAGCCAGCTATTTATTTTACCGATTTCTTTTGCAGGACCGCTATGACATGGGAAAGTAAATAAACCAGCACAGACTGTGAAACAATTTTGTAGGGGACAAACGCACGCACACACACATACACGCACTCGCACACACACGATAGGCTTTCATACAGCTTCGGTCTACCAAATTCACTCACAAGGCATTGGTCGACCCGCGGTGCGAAATTTTTTCCCACGAGAGTTCCGGACCCCAGCAATGAATTCATTTGCATACAACCAATCAGAGCTCACCTTCACCCTTGTTGTCAAGTTAACAAAACACTCTACCAAGTAAACTCAAGACGAAGAACGGTGTTGTATAGCGGGAGAGACACTTGTCCACAGTGTCACAGAGTGGCACCGAACTCGAAACCACGTGATTGGAAAGCGAGCTCCTTAAACCACGCATAGAACATGCCCGCGCCTACGTTAGCATTTATAATAATGAATTTACCATCGTTAGTAGGTGGTGCAGAGTTCATCTAGCTCACAGCACACAAAATATAGGCTTTTGATGTACACAAACACAAATGCACGGACACAGACACACACACACACACACACACACACACGTGCGTGTGTCTGTTTCCTCTGTAGTGGGGATTAATGTGCTTATTGTCATTATTACCTTTTGTTATCTTGTACCTTAATAGTAAAACACGCAATAATTTACATCACATGTCAGTCATAAAAGCAACAACAACTACAACAACAACAACAACAAGATAAACAACAAAACAAATAGAGAACATGTGAGCGATAGATTAGTTTTATTGTGATGCAGTAGTAATACCAGTACACCTGCCAAAAAAAGAAAAACAAAAGGAAAAAAAAAAAATTACCATGGAATTTGGTCTTGCTGTTGCTGTTGTTGTTGTTGTTGGTGTTTTCAAAAAGAAAGGAAGAAGGAAAAAATATATATGCTGGTACTTCTTCCCCCTTTCCTTTTCTACGATGTAGAACATAATATTGGTTAATAAGAAACAGATATCCAGCATTGCCTCAAAATTGTAACTCTGTTTATGCTCTGTGTTTATGAAAACGCACACACACACACACACACACACACACACACACACACAAACTGGAAGATTTCTTTCCAAATACAGACATTTAGGCACTTTAGAATTAAAAAAAGAGTGAGAGAAGTAATATTTATCCCCACTTAAACGTGGATGTTCTGTTGGAACTAATTATACTGCGGTAGATACCACGAGAGAAACTCTCATATGCGCTTTTTGGTTCAAAATGCACTCTTGTTGATATCGCTATCAGAGAGATAAACTCCCGGAAGAAAATGCTAAAAAAAAGAAATAGCTAAACTTATTGCTGGCATGTCGGAGAACGGAAATATAGTCACGGAAAGGAGGAAGGGAGGCTTGCAGAAAAATGCTGCGAATTTTAGCTAGTAAAAAAAACAATAAAAAAAAAAATTACAATGAATGAATGCTAAATACCATTTACATTTCATAAATACAATAATACTGAAATATTTTATCATGGCGTGAGTATGTTCTTTATATAATACCCTATATACCTATATAGATCTACACACTATAATATTTATATACTTATTAATAATATACACATGCATACATACATACATACATACATGTATAATTATACATGCATGCATGCATACTTTCATTCATACATACTTACATACATACATACATACAAATATAAAATATAATAGTATTTCGTTTATCAATCCCTATACACCTCTGTTTATCTACGTATACTATAAGTATTACACTATATAGTTATATACACTATATACTATTTAGTTTATCAACCCCCAATGGGATGATAGACTAGCATAAACAGTGATCGAAAATAAGATCACAGGTAAAATAATGTCACTTCATTTGAATAACATAAATAATTAAATTAATTGACCAAATAATATTTTAAATAATTCAATGACAATAGTAAGTGGAAACTCTCTTAGAAGGTCAACTGACAGCAGGAGAAACCTTCAGATGGATTCCCGCCAGCAAGTGATTTGGCCCGTTAGTTTTAGACAGTCTAAAGGAGACGGGCCTGCCTTGGTTATAACTCCTAAATTTCCTCTTATTGTTTTCGAAACGCTGCCTTGGGTAGTGGGTAGGTGAGGGTTGAACCTGGACCCTTTAAATAATCTTATTTCCCTTACTATGGTATATATCGCTTAGCTATGACGACTACTAGAAGAACTTGGACTGAGGATTTATTTCAATCTGGATTTTTCGCCTATTCTCCGTTTAGTAGTGATTTACAGCATTCTATTTCCGCTCCAGCTACTGTTTTCCGTTGCTCATGGCCATATTAAGCTCTTCCTAGCTGTCTCTAACAGGCGTTTCATCGTTGCTGTTCTTTTGCGATCTTTGATTCTGAGCTGACACATGGAGGCTGCGAGGAAACTTCGTTCCTCTTTTGTCTTATTTTGATTGGTGTTGTTCATCGACTCGGTTCACATTAGGGGCTTGTCAGGCTAAACCAAGATGATTCAGGGATCTAATTTCTTACTGATGAATTCTGAAGATTACACGAACATGTTCGGAATGACAAACCAATTGCAACTTTTGGTACAGGGTTAGCAATTGTAGGGAAAAAGATTAGTCTTATTACATTGACCTCAAGTCTTTCATCCCAAAAAGATGAAAGAAAAAGTTGATCTTGGTAAGATTTAAACACAGAACGTAAAGTGCCGGAAAAATGCCGCTATGCATTTTGTCCGACGCGCTGATGCTTTTGCCAGCTACACGTCTTAATTAAATTTATATAATGGCATATTATATGTATATGGTGATGATGATGGCAGTGTCATTCCAACATTTTCAATCGAATTTTTTTTCCAAAAAAAAAGAAGCAATTGAATCAATCATTTATTGATTGATTCAGTGATATTTTCTCCTTTTTTTATTATTATTTATAGTTCCGTTCTTTCAACAATAAAATTATTTATTTCTGAGTTGAGTAAGTGACTTGATCCGAGAGCGTGTGTTATAATTGATACAATTATATCATGTAACAGCTATTTTTGTCATAAAAAAAGAACATATAAAATCAGTTATATTCACTTTTCGTTTATTTCGCAATAGTATATATGTACACGCGACTATAAAGTATGAAAAACTTTAGCCGAAATCTTCCGACCAGAATTGTATCACTAGCCAAATTGCAGAAGCACAACGAAACTTTCTAACACTTCACAATGGACAATACTATTAAGATATAAACAGAAAGCGTAAGTAAAATTGTGTGTGGTCTTAATAAGAAGAACCAGTATGGTTCTTCTGCAATCTAATTTAGCTTCTTTGTTATTTAGGTTTTTGCAAAACACACACACACACACACACACAGAGAAAAGATCGGCAAAACAGTATAGTGAATTTGCTGTGGGGAGTGGAAATCCAACGTTTCGGACAGAGTCATTCTTCACGTTTACAGGTAAGAAGTTAATGAGGAACAGTAACTGATAAGGTATGCAGACCCGTAATGAGTTTGTTTGTGTATAAATGTATGTGTATGTATATACACACGCGCGCACACACACACACACACACACACATAAAGGTGTGTTGTTGATGACAACGATAACTCTTAAGCTTAATACAAAATTCAATGCCTAGGAGGCGGAGTAAAATAGAAGTACAAGTGTGTACTTTACACACACACATTGTACATGTTACTTTAATAACACTTTTTATACATCAGCAAGGCTGTTTGTAGTTGAAGCTATGGACTTCAAAATTTGATATTCGAGAAGTTGTGTAGCTCGGAAGTTTCTCTAGGTTAAACCGCTTCTTCTTCGCATTGGGAGGTGACAACTCCGGGACTACAGACATGTATTTTAGAATGTCTTAGGAAAGAATAGCAAGACGGATTCTTCAAGCCGAGCCAACTAGCAGGAGACCTAGGGCTCAACCAAGGATGAGATCGTTGGATAATATCCATAGTCTCAGTTGGTCACGCTCGGGAAACCTAACGACAGTTGCTTCTGATCGGATCGTATGGAGGAGGTGCCCTTAGACTCTAAACTCATGACCCTATTAGGCGAAGTAGGTGGAAAAGATGGATGGATGGACAGATAGACAGATATCCGAAATCCAGTACTCATTATAATCTAGTACTCGTTGTCTGTCCTTTGATACACAGGTCGTATTTCCCTAACATCCATACAACATACACGATACACATTCCCAAGTTTTTCAATGAGCAGATTAACATGGGACTTATGAAAGGAAAGTTTGATATTACTCAGAATGTATGAAATGAGTGCTAATAAAAAACTATGGATGTTTAGGACAAACTTACGAAAATTCTTCGGACAGGCAAAAAGGTTACTTGTGATTGATGACACCTCAATTGCAATGACCTCCTCCTATCCTAGCAAGGCATGAGTGTCTGTGTGTCTGTATGGGGTGGGTGGGGGACGTTAATGACTAACCTTGTGAGGCCTAACAGATTAACTTGAAATTAAGGTAGTACTTCTCAAACCTTTTCTTTTTTCTTAACTATCTCCCTTTTTCTTCTATTAACACTTTCGAAAACCTCCTCCTGACATCTAGGCACAATTCAACAAATTTAATACTCAACACACACACAAAAAAAAAGAACATGACTAACGACAGGATGATCACAATTAAAAGACTATTAGTGCATTAGTGGTGCGTTCAATTAAAAAAGACTGATGCACTGGTTACCCTTAATATTCGCTTTGACCCCAGTACCCGTATAATTTCTTTTTAACGCTCTCCCACTCCAAGGGGTGGTACCATCCTCTTCGAGAAGCACTCGTGTTTCGGTATATGACACGTGTAAAAATAAAAAAATCCTAGTCTTTGACACAAATGCCGAAATAACACTAGTCACTGACATGGTTTTAAGAAATTAAGAGAATGAACGAGAGAAGAGAGAGAGAGAGAGAGAGAGAGAGAGAGAGAGAGAGAGAGAGAGAGAGAGAGAGAGAGAGAGAGAGAGTGAAAAATTGCGAAATATTTGGTAATTTCATCGTTGCTTCTGTTCAGCTTCAAAAGGAACTATCGTTTGCAAATCATACGTGTTAAACAGTAAAAAGAAAGGAACTCACACACACACACACACACACGTACACATGCACGCACTACTTTCTCACAAATATAATAACTACATCAAGCAAAATGAATACACACATACACACCTTTGAAGATTAACAAATCGAGTTTTTTTTAAAAAAGCATGACGCATTTTCAGTATGTTTGTTAATAGCAAACCACAGACAACAACATTGTACAGTTTCTGTAAGAAATATTTTTGTCCATCATTCATTTTCGGTCTATTTGGCTCTTTGAACACTTTGAAACAGTCGCCTATATTAAATGCTTACTGATTTTTTTTTAGCATCTTAATCTTTTCTTTTTTTTTTTTTTTTGCAATTAAAAGAAAATGTCATCTTACCAACATCTTCAAACTTCAAAAGTACTTACCTGAAAAATAAAAAAAAATACAGAGGAAAATAAAAAGGTCATTGAATGTAAAAAAGTTAAAAACACTTTGCTCAAGTAAAGTCATTGCTAAGTTATAAAATGTATTGGGTTGTCAGATAAATTCGTTCGTTATTTTTTTTTTTTTTTTTTTTTTTTTTTTTTCATGTTCCCTTTTATTTTAATCCTTTCCAGTGTTATTTAAATTGACTCGAAAAATGTTTATCGTAGTGTTCTTTTACATTTTTTTTTTTTGTAGCTTTATTATTTTTCTGCAACTTTTTGTTTATCGTGTTTGAAATTTGTACGAGTTATACCTTTTCAGATATATGAGGATGGATTGCCAAGTAGGAAAAAAAAAAAAAAAAAAAATGAAAGAAAAAAAGTAAACGAACGAATTTATCTGACAACCTAATACAACGAAGAAAATACCTGTAATTAACCTTAACCTTAACGTCTGTTGTTTTTGATGATGATGATGATGAATAGGTTGATGATGATGATGATAATAACAATAATAATAATAATAATAGTAATTGCAGAGATATAAAATAAGGAAAGGCTGACAAAATAGAACTCAGAATTCATGAGTATTAGGAATATATAAAAGAATACATAGTGTACTGTTCCGTGATGGTAAGATAAAATAAAAATAAAAAAATAAAGAAAAAAAAGGTACTCCATCTAGTGAGATGGAGTAAATATTTTTTTATGAGAGGCTCATAGTTTCATGCGATCAAAACAACTGAGCATTTTATAACATGTCTGGTGCCTTCACACAATCCTCAAGGCGTGTTTATGAAATGCTGTCTGAATTGTTTTCATCGCATAAACCTATTCGTAGATCTCTTAATCTTTCTCTCTCTCTCACTATATATATATATATATATATATATATATAGACACACACATACATGTGTATGTGTGTGCGCGCGTGCGAGAGTGTATGTGTGTCTATGTGTTTTATATGGAAAAAATGTTAGTGGTGGTGTGTTGAGCGATAGGGAGAGGCCAATAGAAAACTCTGAAACAGATACAGTAATCGCTCGCTATATCGCGGTTTATTATTTAAGCTTACGTCGATTCCTCCGTGGTGTTGCTTTGTATTTATAATAAAATAAATATATACAAACTATAGAAATAATAAAAAAAATATTCAGTACAGTACTGCTTCTACTTCGCGGATTTTCACCTATCGCGGGGGTTTGGGGAACATAACACCCGCGATAGTCGAGGGATTACTGTACACCAATCGTTGATGGTATGGACTTGTGCTAGTTTGGAAAATGAGCGAGCCAAAAGACAATCTTCAGGGGGAGAGAGAGAGGGGAGAGAGGGAGAAAGAGAAGAGAGAGGGGAGAGAGGGAGAAAGAGAAGAGAGAGGGGAGAACAGAGAGAGAGAGAGAGAGAGAGAGAGATGGCATGCAGTACAGTCTTACAATATGTTGCTTCAATAACCGAATTTCTTCTCGACTGAGAATTATTTATTACCTGAAAACAAAAATAGAAATTTATATATTTTGACTAAAGATTAGCTTCAATATTTATTCCTTAAAATCGATTGATTTACTTAAATATATTACAGGAAAACTTTATTTTTTTACTTGCCGTCTTTTCAAGTTTGAACAAAGAAACATATAGCACGGAAAACTCTAAGGTTCCTACTAAGAAAATCAAAACATACTTTTTACAAGTACTTTCTTTGTCCAGCGCTTCTCAGACCGAACGATTGAGTCCTCACCCAAAAAGTAACCGCCCCAACCACACTGTTTATTCATGTAATGACAAAGCAGGTTTTACATCCATTTATTCTTTCTATAACATGGTGTTGGACAAATTTAATAGACATAGCAATTTGTCTGCCTGTCCCTTTTTCGATCTCCACAGTCCCATCCCAGGAATGGTTGACTTGTCCGCTCATGAAATATAGTTTAGTTTTCAAAGTCTCATTAATAGGTGGGAAGGTTGTGTAAACACCACGTGAAAATGATTAACTGAACGATAACTTATGGAATTTTTTTTCAGCAGACATGCTCATTTTGCAAACACGTGGTTTAAGGCTCAGTCCCACTACACAGCACCATGGACAGGTGTCGTCTACTACTCCATACTGACGAAAGCCTTGTGAATGAATATGGTAAACGGAAGGTGTGTAAAATTTCAGCGTGTGTATTTGTATAGTGTGTGTGTCTGTTTCCCGAGCGTCAAACTAACACTTCTGCTTGTTGCTTATACACCTGCCTTCGACTTTTGTTTTTCTGTAAATTTCAACAATATAATTTATACGCTCATGTGGTCGCACTAGTTTTATCCTGCTTTACCAGCATTCCACTCGGATTATTACTGGATATACTTATGGATTTTATTGGATTCTTCCGTTGATGAAAAATCGCTCCAATACACCACGACGTTTGAACTTTAATTTTCTCGTGTTCCTTTCTGTTGAAGAGAGTAGGCTCGAAACGTAAAAGACTTTCTCACCTTCCCGAGCGTCAAACTAATACACCTGCTTGTTGTTTATAGACCTGTCTTCGCTTTTTGTTTTTCTGTAAATTTCAACTATATATGTATATATATATAGAGAGAGAGGGGGATAACATTGCATCAAATAGGTGTATTTAACATTTGTAAAGAATCCTCTTTGAGATGTCACCCCAAAGGTGAAATATCCACACTTGGCCAACCAGCGCGTCATGAAGCAGGAATATATAAAATGAGGCGTTTTTAAATCGACTTTCAATCAAACTAACGATCCACGGCAATCAATTCAATTTCTTCATGGGTTAGGCCTCTATTTCTATTGAAACCACAACCTGAAAGACCCCACCTCATTTGCTAAATTTGTTAAACCCAGAGTTACAAAACAATATTAAATCCAGAGCCACAAATTATTTCTTGTAGCTTAATTTTTTAACATTAGCACTTCAGCATTGAAATTACTCTGTCAAATGCAAGTTTATTTATTCACATTGTTTTGAATTAATCATGTATTTCTCCAGTTTAAACACAAAACGTGTAGAATATTTGGGCCGGGCATGATTGGTTTAAATGCTGAAGGGTTAAAAAAGAATGTTTTGAATTTTTTCTTTTAGTTTGACGACTATGTTGCTAATTGGGATCCACAGCCCAATAAGTCACAGAAAAAAGTAAAAACAAAGTTACAAGGACACAAACACTGTAGTAGAAGACACTTACCTAAAGTGTTGTACAGTGGGAATGGACCTGAAACCGCGTATTCGCAAAACGAGTTTCTTAACCACGCACCCATGCTTACACTTAATAAATTTTTTTTGTCTTGTTTTTGTAGAAATTTCATGTAAAAATTGTACTTGGTGATACCCTGCGCACTTTTTCTTACTAACAGATTATGAAGAATAACTTGCAATAAAACATTGTGACAATATAAACTGCTGCAGCCTTTCAAATAGCAATAGATATACAAGCAGACACACACGCGCGTGCTCAAAAAGACGTGTAATAATTACTACTACTACTACTACTACTGCTGCTGCTGCTGTTGCTCCTGCTGCCGACATTACCAGCATTAAGATAGATGTGTCATCACAACTATATGTAGTCCATCTGCCAAAGTAACAAGGCCCACACAAGATTAATCGACATAATGTATAAATCTCGACAGTTGTCGCCATACATTGCACAAACATTCACAAATCTAACGATTCTACTGAGCCATAGCAGTACAAACAATCATTTGGCAGAATTCAATATACTGGTACTTCATTGTACAGAGTGTAATGTTACGTATTAATAAATAAATGATAAAAGAGCAGAAGTTACGTAATTACTTTTATTGGCTTACAGCTGTTTCAGCTATAAGGAACCGTGCAGCCAGAGTTGTATGCCTGTGTAACATCGTATAGCTTTCTCAGAGCCATTTGAATAACATCTATACATTACACACACACACATATATATATATATATATATATATATATATATATTGTTGTATTTGGGGATGGTCATATTGCCAGTTTAGCCAATAAAACACACGCACTATATATTTGGTGTTAATTTGCTTCAGCTTTATTTTATTTTTTTTTACATTAATCGTATTTCGGCTAGAGTTCTTTCGTTACACTTCTGTGACCTCGTCAGTGGCCCTTTGCTTTCTCATTTCTTATTTGTGTGTCTTTCTTTACTAACGATCAGCCAAGAAAGACACAAAATAGAAAGAAGAAAGCAAAGGACCACTGACGAGATCACAGAAGTGTGACGAAAGAACTCTGGCCGAAATACGATTAATGTAAAATAAAAAAATAAAATAAAGCTGAAGCAAATTAACACCAAATATATAGTGCGTGTGTTTTATTGACTAAACTGGCAACATGACCATCCCCAAATACAACAACATCTGTTTCAACACATGATTTCACATCAAGAATCTTGCAAAACGAATATATAAACGTAATATATATATATATATATATACAGAGAGAGAGAGAGAGAGAGAGAGAGAGAGAGAGAGAGAGAAAATTAAGAATAACAAAACAACAAAAGTCAAAAAAACGCACACATGGAATGTATTCGGTTGACGCTCGATATACGATGGGAAAAAATGTGTGTATAACGTTTCGAGCATGGCTCTTCGTCAGAAAAGGGAAAGAGGAAAGGTCTAGAGAAGGAGAAAAGTCTAAGGAATTATGATAATTTTATATTAAATTGAAGGATTACTCAATACTTTTCGTAAAGTACATTATTATACTTCTACAAGAAGACTGGTGATAATTAATTCGAAGTTTCGGCTTGCTACTCCAGTGAAAGTTTGCAGACCGAAACTTCGAAGTCCTTATCATGACTCTTCTTACAAAAATGTAACACACATAACACCCACTCGTTATATGCACTTAATACAAACTGTTTTGAAATAAATTAAGTTCAATTTTGAGATAAATTGTGTTTAACAGAAAATTGACCGGAAGGAGCAGACATACACTATATTGGATCTCTAGATCATCGTGCAGTAAACTTTACGCGTGAGCCAGAACCGTTATCAGCCAGCTAGCTGTATATGACGTGAAACAACACCTGACAGGAAGCATTTAGGAAAACAAAAAACGTTAAGAAATTCCAGCAACAACAAAGACTGAATCATCACAGGAAATGTTAATAATATAGGGCATTTTTATGATTTGTCAGATGAGCTCAAATACCATAGTTCTTTGGAGGAGGGGTTGGGTGGGACAGGAATTTGGTCTAGAGAACTTAATCCTGTACATGCTTTATTGCCTTCCGATGTATGTAAAGCAAAGCGCAAAGTCATCTTCGGCGAGATTTCAGCTCAATAAATAAAAGCATTTAAGTAAATAGTAGCGCCTAACACTCTCCCAGTTTCTGTAAACGCTCCTCATTGTACATTTTAATTCAATGTAACAACTGAACTAACAAAAGAAGCTATTCACAATTTCTAACATTAATAAAAACGAAGTTAGAAATTTTGTAGAGGAAGTGCATAATCAGCCGACGACACCACTATATTTGTTAATTTTTGCCTTCTTTCTTCATGAATAATTTTTTAATCCTTTGCCTGTCTTGTGTATCACATGTAATACACAATAAATATTTCTCTGATCCCTACGATACACGTCCCCCTCCCTTTTTTTTAATCACCAGAGTAACTTGGGACTTAGAAAAGTAAAGCTTTATTTTACGTAGAATATATGAAACAAAGGCAAACTAAAAGTCTGAAATCACGCATGGACATATAGGACAAACTTACGAAAATGTTTTGGACAGGCAAAGGGTTAAAAAAGGGTATCGATGTCATAGCACTCACCAAATCCGGTTTTCTTTCAATATCTGGTCATGTGCTTATGTGAGAATCAGGTTTTAATAAAGCAATTGAATTCTTTCTCGTTGCAACCGTAAGATTTATGTATACTCAGAGTTATTATTATGCTGAGCATCTGACGTCGTTAAATTTCATGAGGTTTACTTTAAGTTACTACAATGATATATTTCAGCCACCAGTCCATGGTACACGTATTCTATTTCTGTACCTTGTAATGGTTGGTACAGTGTTTCCTCCTTTCTCCTTTGAGTAGCAGTTAAGTTGACTACTGATAATATACAAATGTTCATCAAATCCATCTACACATCCAATCCAATAAATACGAGACAGAAAGATCACGGATAGAATGCCTTCGATTACAGACCAGCTTGATTAAGACTGACCACTTGGGGGCTAAACAATAACTGTATAAATGCGATCCTATGAGAAAGGTTCTGCGTGATTGTTCGAAATAGAAACCAAATCTCCCTCAAATCACACCATACCATCCATTGATAATGTAATCCTAGATACACTGTCCAGAAAAATAAAAAGACGTATGGTCACATCTAGAGCGTCTTTAAGCCGTAGATCTTACTGCATCAGTTATGATCTGGGAGTTCGGAGAGTGGGGTTTGCAAAACCGTTACAAGAATAGGGCAATAATTATCAAGTCCCTACAGAGTTCATCTCCGGTGTGTGTCCTCGCCACCACCTATAGACCGAAAAGGTGGGGAAGAAACACGCTGTATAGACTGATACACTGCTCTCTATACAATGTTCTACTACTTATTAATAGTGCACAGAGAATATGGTCCGAAATTAACTGGAAGTAGAAGGTTATATCTGAAGCATTGGATTAGTGGATTGCATCGAGCCAATCAATTACATACATCCTGTTTGATCAGGGAAAAGCGCCCACAACTCCACAAAAAAGAAGAAAAAAAAAACAATTGTCAACAGAAGTTATTTTAGATCTCTATCGTTGTCGATATGTAAAAAAAAAATTGTGTATCTACGATTGTTAGTTGGAATAAGATGAACCACACAAATGACTAATAGCATTCCACTTGTGTTTCAATGTAGCCAATTTGTGGCGCTCGAATTTCAGTTGAATCGCTAACAAACAAGTATCAACACCAGTTATTTAGTGAGATAAGACTGAAGGAAAACAAATTTGATTATTAAGCAGAGACAGGAGGTGGGGGTATAAACACGACTGAGCAGTGAGGTTGATTGTGTTTAGTTATGCACAAGCGGAAATACTACCGGGATCGACATTTTACCGTCCTTCTTGGATTAATAAAACATGCACTACTTTCACATTCAGGTTTAAATATACGACTTCATCCAGCCCCTATGTCAATGTAAAATATTTTCATTATTGCTTCCAAATTTTGGCACAAGGCCAGCAGTTTCGGGAGATAGGGTAAGTCGATTAGATCGACCTCCAGTGCTCAATTAGTACTTATTTTATCGACTCCGAAATTATGAAAGACAAAATCGACCTCGGCGAAATTTGAACTTAGAACATAAAGACAGACGAAATGCCGCTAAACATTTGGCCGGGCATGCTAACGATTCTGCCAGCTCGCTATTAAAATAGTATTGTAATTTGCTTGGAGCTTTGCAAAATGGTGTAAATGATACTTATACTTTTATTTGTTTTAGTTATTAGACTGCGGCCATACTGAGGCACCGCTCTGAGGAATTTTAGTTGAACTAATCGACCCTATTACTTATTTTCTTTTTAAACCGGGTACTTATTCTATCGGTTTCGTTTGCCGAACCACTAGGTCACGGGGACGTAAACATACCAACACCGGTTGTCAAGCAATGGTGGGGGACAAACACAGGCACAAAGACACGCACGCATAGATAAATCTATATACGATGGTTTTCTTTCAGTTTATGTCTACCAAATCAACTCACAAGGCTTTGGTCGGCCCGAGGATATAGTAGAAGGCACTTGCCCAAGGTGCCACGCAGTGGGACTGAATGCGGAACGATGTGGTGAGCAATCTAGATGAGAAGTTAGGCAAAATATAAAATATTCATAAATTACGTTTACAATTTGAAAAATTCAGAACAAGATGAGAAATAAAGATAACTCAATAGAGTTTACTGGAAAATATAAGCAAACAAATGAAAGTTTTATTAGAAACATCAGAACACTTCTATGTGGGCTCCACTGGTTGCACGCAACACATCTAGACGATTTTAAACTTTAATACATGCAACAAATTGTGACGGTTGTAAAGATGAAGTATGAATACCCAGTATGCATGTTGATGCCAATAAAGGAAAATAAAGAGGGAAGTAAGGTAATACAATATCTTCTTCCTGTTTTCATTCACTAACGGCACCCTACATATTTTGTCTAACTTCCTACCTACATTGCTCTTCTTTTCTCAAATATTTCTATCAGTTATAATTATTGTTTCCGGCATTTAATCTAATTAATGTTCTTATGTTGCGAGTTTAATTCGATTTTTACCTTTTGTTTCCATGAAGCTTGACTAACTATTGATGAAGCCACTGAAGGCGGCTAACTTGACAATCTACTCCTTATCTTCTTCATTTATAAATATTGTAAATATAACGAAAATTTCATGAACTATCCACGAGAATTGCTGCTCGCAGATGAGACTGTCGTGTCATTTGACCGCGACAAAAAAAAAAACAAAAAAAAAAAACTGCCACTTGTTTCATGAAAGTTGCGTGTTCATTAAAGTAGTACACGTAATAACTGAAACAAAATTTTAGAGATCGAATCTTAATCTAGATAATCATCTACCGATGGACAGGTTCAATAACTAAACAAACGTCTAGAAGCTATTATACTTAAATAAAAATCATGTGTGGTGAGATGATATTCAGAGAATAAAACAACGTTGCATCCTCGACAAATCTGAGGTTACTTTTCATGAAACCCTAGCCCCAAAGGCATGCATGAATGGTACAAAATTTCGGTGTTTATTATTCTGAACCACAAAACAAGAATAAATCCTTATTTCTGAAGTGGGAACCATACGATACAGAAAAATACCGTATGGATCCCACCATACTGAGGGATCTTCATGTACTGAAACTGATTAATTTCAACTTAAATCGTTAATACATGGATTATCAAATCCAAGGAGCCGACCCTTTCCTCATAAGAAGTTATTCAAATTTATAAGATTTGACTTGAAGATCGAATTGGCAAGATCGACAAAGGCGTTCGTCTAGCAGTCGAAGGATCAATAGTTTAAGAGTGCTGTTGTTGTTTAGCTTCAGGTCAATTCCGATTGCACAGGCCAAGATCAATATTTTTTCAGCCGTAACGATGTCATCTTTTTCCAAAGGCAACAGTGCGCCTAAAACTACGTCATGCAATACACTGGCTCAGCAGTTAGTATGACGTCACCGGCTATACAACAGTTAACTGTTCAAGCCAAACGTTTGGACTAGCTTACAGTTAGCAATTCTCGGTTGAAACTCATGGTGTCGTCGCTAAAGGCACACAAGGAAATAGGAAGAATCTCTACACGAATGAATTTTTTGCCCTACCGACTCAAATGCTCATAAACCATTTGATGTGTGTGTGTATCGAGAGAGACATAGTTTATGTCGTAAGAATTGAAAAACTTCGGGAGTATGTGAAGTAATTTGTTTTAAAGGGTGGAACTCGAAGTAGATAATGTTATAAGTAATAGCGCGTAAATATTAGGTTAAGACATGTTTACAGATGTGGGTCCGAGTCCCACAGACACTATTCGACTTTTAAAGGGTTAAAGGATCTTTTTAAATCCAATATTTACATGCGAATGGGTGCGTGCGTAACGTCTTGCATCAACGAAGTACCTCGAAAGCAGATCCATCCATATATAACACAATGAACCGATTCCGATGCCTTAATAAGAGTATCAAGGCTAAGAAATATAATGTATGCGAATTAAAGTTAGAGTTCACGTGACCGACCAGACTATTACACATCGCTGGTCACAATACGCTTTTGAATTGTTTTAGCTTTCTTATGACGCGACCCCACTGGCTATACGAGCAGGCCAACAATTCCCGCTGATCGAAGGGGGACTGGAGCGATGTGAAATTAAGTGTTTTGCTCAAGAACACAACGCGCTGCACAGTCAGGGAAACGAACCCACGATCTAGCGATCGTGAGTGCAACAGCCTAACCACTAGGCTACGTGCCTTCACAAAGTTAGAGTTTATATAGGTGAATATCGATTCATCTTTTACTTGATTCGGTCATTAGACTACGGACATGCCGGAGTACCGCTTTGAAGGATTTTTGGTCGAACGAATCGACCCCAGTACCTTTTTCTTTAAAGCTTGGTACTTATTCTATCGATCTCTTTTGATGAACTTCTAAGATACATGGACATAAACACACCAACACCGGTTGTCAAGTGGCGATGGAGAACAAACACAGACTCAAAGACACACACACACACACATATATATATATGAATGAGGATTACTTAATAGTTTTTGAAGTGAAAAGGTGATTTTTTAAAAAACGTTACGAAATCTCTAAATGTTACGAAATGTTATGAGGATGTTACTAACCTTTTTCGGGAAAAAAGTTTTTTTCTAGTGTGTGAGCGCTTTCGTTAAACCTTTTCAAACACAGGTTTCTTTCAGTTTTCATCTACCAAATCCACTGACAAGGCTTTGGTCGGCCCGAGAATATAGTAGAAGACACTTGCCCAAGGTGCCGCACAATGGGAATGAATCCGGAACCGTGTGGTTGGGAAGCAAACTTTTTACCACACAGCCACACCTTGTTAATATAAAAAGACGTTTAATGTCTGATTCACTTTTATTACACTATCTCTTACTAGAATGTTGTGGAACGTAAAACAGGAGAGTAGGTTAGATACCATTTTTAAAAAATGGTACCATTCAAAGCAATTAAGTCCTTAACTGTATAGTGAGAGAGAATGGAGTTCACCCAATCCAAGGGCATATCACGTCAGCGATGTATTTAAACCCGATGGCATACCTCAGCTACTATGAAACTTCTTATGACGATCGATGATATGATTACCTTGATCTAACAGCAGATATTGTGGATTAGGGCAGAGTTGAACTAAAAAGGACTTATAAATTATTAACAATTATAATAGACGCACATCGATTTTCCGGAATCTTTCGCTCCAATATCTTTCCGGATTACAATTTTTTTTTTCGAACCAGGTGGTCACCTTGGTCAACATAATCTAATTTAAATGTATATCAAATTAAATGTACAGGTATTTGTAATTTAGTGTGGATTATAAAATGTTACAGACGATCAGTGTCCGGAAAATGTTGTACCTGTACGTATTTGTTGTCTAGTCACGATTTACGTCTATGATCAAATGTATTCCAGTTATGACCATCTCGCCTTTTTACATGCGAATACATTCCGTAATGTGTCCTTCCGTTTTTAAAAAATTGTAGGTTGTAATTTATTAGAATTTGTTTGTTATCTCGACTAACAACATAGAGGCACGCTCGTAGACTACTTAAAACACATAACTTACAGACAATTGAATAAATTTACTAACAAGCCTGTCTTGCAATCGAGACAAACGTAGAGGAACTGTGGAATTACTTTCTACGGAAAGATTTCTCATCCGGAAATATTTCCACTAATCCTCGTGTTATAATAATGATAAACACGTTGCCAGCTTTCACAAAATTTACAATGTTAGGCAATATAATAAGGCAGATTTTGCTGGATCTGGAAACAGCCCTAATTCATCTCCACATCATGATGTCAAGAATTCATACTTAGCTACTGAATATAATTTTACTAGCCTGTTTCTTAAAATTAAGCAAAAAACAAAAAGAAATAAAAAAAAACAGCAACTGTTACAAATTCTATCCGTTATTGTGCAGTCCTTTTTCTATATTTTCCTCTATCTTTCACAATTAAGACACCAAAATCTTAAATATTAAGGTGCAGAGAAAACACACACACATATATATATAGGGAGGTCAGTTAAATTCGTTCATTTTTCTCCATTCATTTTAATTCTTTCCAATGTTATTTGAACACGAAAAATATTTTTATCGTAGTGTTTTTAGGCCTCTATTCTTCCTCTACAACTTTTGTACATCACTTTTGAAATTTGAATAAATTTTACTTTTCAGACAAATGACGATAGAGTGCCAAGTAATAAAAAGAAAAAGGAATTTATTTGACAGCCTAATATTTAATGTCCCTATTATCTTTCACAATTAACGTGTCAAAACCTTAAATATATGACGCTTATTTGAAGTGCAAAAGAAGAATTATATATATATATATATATAAAGGATTTGGGTGAAAAGCGTTCTCAGAACAATGTATTAAATGTCATTTATTGTAAGAATCGTTTACGAAACAGAAACTCTATTTTTATAACACGAGACGCAGAAACAGAGAAGGCGGAGGTGGAGGGGGGGGCCCACTATCTAAATTCTGCGGCGAAATTTTGTAGTTTCTGCCGTAAAACTCTCGATCGAAGAGCAGATGGTAGAATCAGAAGAGCCTCAGACAAAAATACCGTCTTCCATTTGGTTATGATGTTTCATTTCCCGAGTTCAAATCTTGCCCGGATTATTGCCTTTCGTTCTTTCTAAATTGATAAAATAAGTTATCTTGCAAGTACTGGAGTCGATAAATCAAATGATAATAATAACCCTTGAAAATTGTGCCAGTCTGGACTAAGCAACATTTGACAATGAATAAATTTAATATTTTTTCACAAGCAGGATTTAAAAAGCCCATTCCCATTTAATTTTAATCCATTTTTTTTCTACATTTTTGCTAATGACGACATAAAGATGCTATATATTAGAAATGTTACAAGCATTCAAGAGTTCAGTGAAATTATTTCAATGTCTCATTTAATGACGAAATTAAGTATAGTTCAATAACTTTTTATACTTTCAAAAACTTATCGTGTGTTCGTCATCCTTGTTTAGCTTCCGAACGTTAGCTTTTTTAAGAAAGTACAAAAAGAAAAATTTCATCTTAGGCGCAAATGTCTTCTACAGTCTTGAACCAATCAGTGCCGTTTCAGTGAATTGGTGTGTGTGTGTGTGAACGAGTGAGTGTGTGCGCACGTGCGTACTTGTGTTTTCTCACACCCTTTTGGTAACCGGTGTTCGTAACTTCACGTTACCGCAACTGAGAGGTTCGGCAAAAATAGTCCAATAGAATAAGAAGCAGATTTAAAAATAAGCAATGGAGTTGATTTGATTGACTGAACCCTTTAGGTCGGTGCTCCAGCATAGCCGCAGTCCAATGGCTGGAAAATGTAAGAGAATAAGAAAGGAAAGTTTGAGATCCTACCGTATGGAAATCGTGTTTTAAGATGGCTGTGAAAACCTCCAGTTGTCAGCCACTACTGGTTTCCTTCAAGAGAAATTTTTAATCAGAGCCGTTTCGTACATAACGTTTTCCCTCCAAGATAAATCGAAGTATAAAACAGGACAGGACATAGTTGCAAACTGCCATGGCGATTCTTTAATCTTGCCGCTTACTATTAGCGCTCAGTTATGGGTCGATCACGAGATTCATTTAGACTTGTGCCATTATCCTTTCAATACTAGTATAATGCCACTCGGAATCTTTTAATACATTACCTTAATAGGATCCGCTTCAACACACGCTGTTATTCCGTCTTGTCTTCGCTACGAAACCCTTACAATATATCTTCTGATTATCAATATCAACAAATGAAAAGATTAGCTACCATTTTACTTCAACCCTACTATTAACTACAAAATATGTTCTAATTGTCATCTCTCCACTTAATATGATTTTATTTATTGAAATCATTAGTCTTGAATAACGAACAGCTTTTCAGACCTTAGTTTACAAGAAACAGGATTTTATCCATAATAAGTTTATGGTTCCAGTCAACTTTATAAGAAAAGACCGTTGCAATTTTCTTTATATCTCTCAGTATTCTCACAAACTAGCCTTGCGCCCCGTCACACACACACATCTTGTACGATTATGAAGGCAACTACTTGCGTCAACCTTAGATACCACATCAGTGTACGTGCATTTCAGCTACAGTGTCCTTGACTAACTTTTACCGACCTATTTCCAAAAACTGCTTCGATCTTCATCAACATAGAAAATGCTGAAATCGATATACTTCCAAAATATAGTAGAATGCACTACCAATGATAGTCATTAGGAAATCTCAAACTTCAAGGAATGTTTGGAAGTCTCATTAGAGACACATGATATTGTTTCCTACAAATACGGAATTATTCTTATTCCAACATTATTATATTGCCAAACAAAGCAACATTACTATGTTGGTGTGTAAAATTTGGATGAAATGATCGAACATGTAGCTAGTTCAATGTTATTGAAGGCTTTAAATCACTCATTTAATTCTACATGCCTCATTAATCTAAATGTCGAAAATAGGGGACATCTCTTCTGGGAATGCTATCAAGCTCCATACAACGGGGAATTAGTTCAATTTATTCTTCTTCTTCAGAAACTCGTTTGAGTCGGCAGTAGTTCTTTATATTAAAATTCGCTCTTTTACGCTTTTATCGAAGAAGCTTCCTCTACATATAACTGCAAACAAAAAATCGTTGACATTTTACGAAAAACATTTTTGGCAGGATGCAGGTATGGTTAAAAAGCTCGCTTTGTAACCATATAGTTTCAGGTTCAGTCCCACTGCGCGGCACCTTGGACAAGTGTCTCCTACTATAGCCCCGGGCCGACAAATGTTTTGTGAGTGGATTGGTCGACGGAAACTGATAGAAGCCCGTCATATATAAATTTGTGTGTGCTTGTGTTTATCTCCCACCACCGCTTGACAACTGGCGATGGTTGGTGACGTCCCCGTAACTTAGCGGTTCGACAAATAATACTTATAGAATAATTTCCAGACTTTAAAAAAATAAGTATTAGGGTCGATTTGTTCGATCAAACCCTTCCAGTCAGTGTCCCAGCATGGCCGCAGTCCAATGACTGAAACAAAAGATAAAAGGACAAGAAACTTTTAATATAAATCAATTTTTTTTTGAGAAATTATCACCATCCACATAAACAATTTTAATCTCTACATTCAGTCCTGAAACATAATTCTGCCGATAAATTAAACATTTGATCCGCTTCGTCATTTCAATTTCGTTAAATTAGTTCCTTTCTAGAAACTCTCTCATCACATTTCCATCTGTTTGCAGCTAGGAACTGTTTCTAGCCCTAACTAAACTTCAACCAAAAGCCATGGTTAGTATCATAGTTAGTATTGGAGAGAAGTCTCTAACACCAAAGGAATCATATCACTACTTTAGTATAGGATACTTATTCTTTTTCTAAGACGATATGATTTTTTTTTCTGTATCTCACGATTCTGTTTCAGCTTATTCGATCAATATTAACTATGACCAGCAAATCCATTCTTATTAATCTAGTGCTGTTCTAAAGCAAGGGCGCACTGGGCAGTTAGTTGTTGGCAGAAGGCCCTGCAGATCTAAGGATCCCCAGTGCTTAATCTTTGTAGGCTGTGACTTGCTGTCAAATATAGAGGTTCCAATGCATTGCTTTGCCAGGAGGCCTATGAGGCTTGTTAAGACGGTTCTGACTGAGCCTGACTATATTTTCACTATTATTCATATTTTCAATAGAGTTTTCTGCATTTTCAACAACGTGCACACAATAATTAAACGCACATAATCATTCGAGATCGACACGAAAAATAGATTGATTTAAAAAGAACGTACGGTTTGGTCCATGCACACAAGCAAACCTATGAGCCAAAGCATTCCAGACATGCCCATCTTGTAGTTTCCCAGTCGTTGGCGAACCATTCCTACATTATCTAATGTCACCATTAAAAAAAAAGGATGCGGTTTTAGGGAGATTTAGCTATTTCTAAATTTCGATAAACCACGAAGAGACACCCACGTCATTTCAGAATATCATTCGATTATGGGTTTTCAAACAGCGGCTGTGATTATGCTGGGCACTATGCACAAACTTACGAGAGTGATAATTAAATACCTCTAGAAAGTTTAATTATCTTATTATTTCTTCTGTTGGTACTTCTTGATTTAGTGCTCTGTAAAATTAACTAACTTAGGGTCCCCTTGCGCTAACGAATCGAGTGTGTTATGAACGCACATTCGTCTGAAAGGAAGCGTTTTTCTCCATAGACGAGAAACAACAGCAGTTAGCACATTAAGGTTCGAAACAGCCGGAGCGTATTAAGTTAAGAGTGAATACGTAAGCCAAGTAATTCTAATTTATATTGTAGTGGAAGTATAAAAAAGAACTTAATTTCGAAACTAAACTATTTAGATTACATAAAAATTTTAATAAATCCAAAATTACTTTCATTTATAGCATACGGTAATGGTGGTAAATAGACTTTTTCTTACATAATTATAAAGAGGTGAACGACATATCTATAAATCAACAAAATTAAAAAGATCAATATTTTATAATAGGTCAGTCAGATTTACAAGACGCTTCACTACCTAATATTGCCATATTTCTTATAGTTTTTACTCAATCCTTTAAAGACTTCTCTTGATGGTGATGATGGCGGCAATGAGGTTAGAAATAGACTGTGTACATAACATTTGTCCCCATCCCCTCTTTTAAATCACGATTAAAAATTAAGTTCATTTAATAGTTTATCTTTAAAAAAAAAAAAAAAAAAGGTCTGTACAATCTGTTAATCAATCCATGACGAAATATTTCATTAATTCCACAGATAAAAGAGAGCGACGAGCTGGCAGAATCGTTAGCATGCCGAACAACATACTTATTGGCACTTCTTCCGACTCTTCTGAGTTCAAACTTCGCCGTGGTTGACATTACATTTCATCCCTTTTGGGAGTCGATAAAACAAAGTAGCGTTGAAGCCCTGAGATCGATACAATCAACTTGTTGCCTGCACAAAACATAACTAGCTTCGTGCTAAAATTAAAAAGAGGTTAGTTTTAATTCTTCGAATTAACGCAACAATTTTTCGTAAAACCAATGTTTTTATGAAAATTAAAACTGAAGCAGATCTTTTTCTTCCAAATTACTGTTATAAAAAATGAACGGTACTCGCAGATTATTATTTCTTGCAGTTTCTTTTTTTTTTTTTTCAAATAAATTGAAAAAAAAAACAAACTTTCCGTACATTCATTCAAGTGCTTTATTAATCTTTTTGTATGTGTTTTTGCAATTTTTCTAACAGTATAAAACGTTAATATAGTTAACGGAGCTAGTCTTAAACTTATTTCAAGTTTATTTGGCACTTTCTATACCATTACTACATTACTTAGCATCAACCTACTTAATGACAAATAGATGTTGCCACACGTGCTTTTGCACTTGTATAATTGACAGACGTTTGTGAAGGTTATCTCACTTTGAGATCTACCTCTAATGGCAATTCTAATTTTCTAAATTGCTTTGATAGATACACACACACACATAAATATTTGTATTATGCATACATATATATGTATGTATATATGTGTGTGTGTGTGTGTGTGTGTGTGTGTGTGTGTGCATATATATATATATATATATATATATATATATATATATATATATATATATATATATATATATATATATATATATATATATATGTATGTATGTGTATATATATATATATATATATATATATAGACCCTGTATATATGTGTGTGTGTGTGTGTGTATGCATATTTATAAACATATGCCCTATATATATATATATATGTGTGTGTGTGCATTTGTAAACATATACAGATCCTATATATATAAAATATATATAATGTTATAAGCATTTTTCTTAAACGTGGCGGCGAGCTAGCAAAATTGTAGGGTGGCGAGTTGGTAGAATCGTTAGCACGCCTCACTGCTTAACAGCATTTCTTCACGTTTTGAGTTCAAATTTCACCGACGTCTACTTTGTTTTTCATCCTAATTAGGCGAAGGCGAGATTGTGTGGTAAGAAGTTTGCTTTCCGATCACGTAGCTCAAATTTTAGTCCCAATACGTGGTACCGGGCCGGCCCGGCCAAAGATTTGAGAGTGGATTGGTAGACGGAAAGTGTAAGATACCCGTCGTAAATATATATATATATATATATATATATACATACACACACACACACACATACACACGAATATCTGTATCTGCGTTTGTTCCACCACCAGCCCTTGAGAACCGGTGTTGGTTTGTTTACATCTCCGTAGTTAGCGCTTCGGCATATGAGCCCGACAGAATAAGTACCAGGCTTTAAAAATAAGTATTGAGGTCGAGTCATTCGAATAAAACCGTTCAAGGCGATGCCCCAGCATGGCCATAATCTAAAAACTGAAACAAAAGATAAAAGATGTGTGTTAGAGATTTTATTTGTGTGTTTGTGTGTGTGTGCGCGCGCGTAAAATAGATATTTATGAGTTCGCTCATTCGTTTTAACGTCCGTTTTACAACATAAATCACACATTAAAGAGTATATTATTATTATCGAGACAGTGTTTTACAAGCCGGAAGCCCTTGCTACCGCTAACCCTTACTTGTTTTTCAAGTAAAAGAACTCTTACTTCGCATGTCTTCGAATGAGCAAAATCTACGGCTGATTTGTTGAATGGAGCAATGTATGACAGTAAGTCCATTGCTTGTAGCCCATGAATTTCGAATGCAAACACATATAAAAAAAGCACATGCACATGTAAGTTATGGAGAATTATCTTCCATGCGCGTACACGCACACACACAAATATAAACACACTTATATGCACAAAAACAACCATGAGAATTTTTCTCTCGTGGTAAATATCGCAGTACTTGTGCGTTCAAACGCAACATCCACTTTTAAGTGGTGTGTGTGTGTGTGTATATATATATTGTGAAGGCGCATGGCTTGGTGGTTAGGGTGTTGCACTCACGATTGCGAGTTCGTGGGTTCGATTCCCAGACCGGGCGTTGCGTTATGTTCTTGAGCAAACACTTCATTTCACGTTGCTCAGCGATCATTTCAGCATCTGGCATGTGGCACCCAGTTGTACCTGTACAAGCAATGTCGATTTGATGGAGCGAGTGAGCTTATATCTACATAAACATTTGACCACTATAACCAAATCATCTGTGTGGTTGTTGGGTAAGAAATTGTCAAACCCTCATACGTCGTCTAACGGCGGAAGAGTCCATAATATATATATGTATGAGCAAAGTAGTTAGCTCTAAAATCTCTAAACGAGATATAAGTAGTAACAATACTAGATGGCAACGTTTTTTTTCCCCACTATAACATGGCTGTTGTATACGGAACTATACTACATTTTAACCCCAGGAAAACGTCTTTTCCAGCTGGTTAACGAGCAGACTTGATATAGTGGTAATATATATATATATATATATATATATATATATA
>NC_068996.1:23009120-23016282 GCF_001194135.2 Octopus bimaculoides | reverse complement strand
ATATATATATACTTTTTTGAATTAAACTAATTTTCATTGGGTTTTTTTTTATACATAAAATTTATGACATTTTTATCATCTAAGAAAATGCAATGTCTTTGTTAACCCAAAGGCAAATTAATCAAAAGGACACAACTAATATAAACAGACCCCCATTTTTTTCCTTCTCTACCGGCACAACAACGCTACTATAACTATAACGCCCTTCGAATCCGATGAATCAATTGTAAAACAGAAAGAAAATAAGCAAAATCTTATATAACTGAATAACCAGATCCTGAAGAGCACTATTTCTATTGGCTAATTACTTTAAGGGACACAGTATTTTGTTATGTAGCCATGATATATACTACAAAGTATATTAAACGCTTTAAAAGTCAATATTGTGTCCCACTGTGTTAGTGGTGCTATTAAATCACTTTTCTTGAAAGGTTCTCTACAGATTTTCTGGAGAAATTATAGCCAGCATAATGTAAACAAAGCGATCAAAGATGAGAAAATGGGTAATGTGTGTATATGCATATTTCAGGAGTTATTGTTCCTTCATCAGCACCACATGCAACCTATTAACCATCCACGAACTCATTGCTTAAATAGTCATTAAATATAGCGGTGTAATACTAGTGGATATACCAATTTTACATATTAAATACATTCTGACAGCTGGTACGTACATACTGAATTCGTATTAACTCAGGTCAGAAACTATCCTGAAATGGCAGACATTAGAAAAGCGCAAAACAATTACATTCTTTACTAAATATTGTTTCGATATTCTGTTACAGTTACTTTACTATTAGCATATTTCTTACAGTATAGAGAGTAAAGTATTTTAAAATCAGTTGGTTTAGATCAGGGGTAGGGAAACCCTCGCCACAAGCACATTTTTATTGCGCCTGCAGGCTGATATACTCATATTTTATTCTTTCTTTTATTTGTTTCAGTAATTTGACTGCGGCCATGCTGGAGCACCGCCTTTTAGTCGAGCAGATTGACCCCAGGACTTATTCTTTGCAAGCCTAGTACTTATTCTATCAGTCTCTTTTGCCGAATCGCTAAGTTACGGGGACGTAAATACACCAGCATCGGTTGTCAAGCGATGTTGGGAGGGACAAACACAGACATACACATACACACATATGTACATATATACGACGAGCTTCTTTCAGTTTCCGTCTACCAAATCCACTCACAAGGCTTTGGTCGGTTCGAGGCTATAGCAGAAGACAATTGCCCAAGGTGTTACGTAGTGAGACTGAACCCGTAACTATATGGTTGGTAAGCAAGCTGCTTACAACACAGCCACTCCTGTGTCTATATACAAAATATGTACAAAATATAATAAATTTTTCAATTATAAAATTTATACAATATTCATATGAATTATACAATATTCATAGGTCGCGTTTCCACTACGACTTAAAACGGTTAGACTCCAACAGAAATCGTCCGGTAATTGCTATTTGAATGAAAATTTTGTTTTCACTATAAAATACATATTGCTAAGTTTGTACCACCCCCTTGACACCCAACTACAATCCAACTGAAAAATATAGAATACCGCATAAGTAATATAAACATCCCAAATTCAGTGGCGGCGTTAATTAATACGTTACACGTTAATTTGATGTGTTAAACTTATCTTTATTAATGTATATCGAATTATACATAAATACATACAAGATTTACGCAGGCCTTTTTCACTGGAATTTTTTGCCCGCCGCACTAAAACGTTTCTCCACCCCTGGTTTAGATCAAGAGGGCCACGCAAACAAAATAGTAAGTTGGGGACTCGTAGTTCTATATTAAAGATCCATAAAAAAATTTTTGCTTAAAATGTATTTATTGCAAGAAACAGCTAAGTTTATTTCTCAAATGTTTGCGTACGTAGTTCAGTCTACACAAGTAAATGTGTGAGGAACAAAATAGGAAAGAAGTATATATAAAATTAGTTTTTAAACATCAAATGGTACGGGAGTCCACCAGAATAAAAGAGTAATCAAAGGATCCATAGATAAAAAAAATGGTTGAGAACCGTTGGTTTAGATCAACTGGTGGCCAAACTATTGCTTGCGAGCCTCACGGAGAACTTAAGTCTTATATATGTAGATATTTGAGTTTTAAAGCTATTTTTAAAAACTACTTTTAAACATATATCCTACCATTTGAATTTTAAAGTATTAACTGCAATAAAAGAAAAAAAAAACAAAGCTTCAACAAACAGATATTAATCTATTTTAACGCCTCAGTATATTTTATTGGTGGATAAACGACAGATGAGGATGACACAGTTTCTTGCTGAAAACCCTGCACAGATGATTTGTTTATAGTGATTGAATGTATGTGCTACAGCTGCAAGCTAGCTCACGCGCTCCATAAAATCAACTTGCCTGAGCAGGTGCACGTTGTGCCACACGTCAGGTGTCAAAGTGATTGCAGAGCAAAGTGAGATGAAGTGTTTTGCTCAAGAACACAACACAAGCCGGTGCCAGAAATCGAAACTACGATCTTGCGAGCAACACCCTAACAACTAGGCCACACACCTCCACTAGAGTTTATTTATTAATATAACTATAAAAGTATATGCGACAGCTCTTTAACACAGAAATACAAAAAAATCATTGATCTTATCGGACAATTTGGCCGTCCTTGGTTCAGATCATTGGGTTCACAAATGGTGCATTGCAAGGAAATATCTGGCTGTGCGGTGTAATTTAAAAAACGAGCATCTTGAAAAACGTGTTATTCAGGATTTAGTTAATTCTACACAAGTAAAATTAATAAAACCAAGCAAACAATTGTATGCTATATTTTTTTCTAAATTCTTGACCTTAAAAAATAATTTATGGTTGCTTTTTCATCAAATTTTCATATGAAATATTACAGCAATTTTTAAAAAAATTGATTGCTAGTGTGCAATGAGGTCAAGAAGAAAGAACTGCGGGTTTACTTGGAGACTAGTGAAAGAAAAAAAGGGGCCAAACTCGCTCATTTCCAATTCGGTTTTTGAGCCTAATTTCAACCGATGGTCATGAGTTTTGAGTGAAAGAATACGATCGCGAATACAAGCAGTCGAAGTTCGATTCCACCGAAGAATCTTTGGGGAAACGTTACTCGACAGGGTGCGTAGCTCATATATCAAGGAGTCTCTCCAGGTCGAGCAGCTTCTTCAATGCACTGAGAGGTCACAGCTCTGGTGCTATGAACATGTGATTAGAGAGACACAGAAACGGATCTCGATACAGAGTCTTCAAGCCAAGCTAACCGGCATGAGATTGAGTAGAACAAGAATGTGATGGTTGGATAACATCCATAGTCTCAGTTCGTCTCGTTTGGAAAGCTAGCTGGAAAGTGTAATGCTAGTTTCTTCCGATAAGACCCTATGGAAAAGTCATCTGTGAACTCCATTCCCACTATCCTCTCAGGAATAATGGGCGGTGGAGATGGATGGATGGGCGGATGGACAGACAGACTGACTTCCAGTGCGCCACAAAATTAAGAAGAATGAAAACCACGGGTTTATAAATTGACTAGTATAGAGTCACACATTAATTAGACATTTATTTGGAGGTGGCTCGCTCGTTCTGCAAATTTTAATGTTTGAAAAACTACATAAAAACTATATACTATCTTATTAGCAAAACACAAATAAGCTATAATTTCAGAGTAATTGAAAACAAAAGAAAAATGTAGTAACACTCGGAGATGAGAAAGCCAACATTGCACGCGAAATTCTACAGTACCCAACTACTTTTTTTGTGTGTGTGTGTGTGTGTGTGTGTGTAATTTAGAATGAGTATCATACAAAAGCAATGTATGATACTCTAAAATTCAGGGTGTCACACACCGCCATTCTACATTGGAATATTTGCTTCACTTTCATCTGTGCTTAATGTAGGTCCTAAATTAATTAAGCATAAGAGAAATAAATTGAAGCTACTACAAACACGTGAAAGACTCTGTTTTGGTCCGTAAAGTATTTCCTCTTTCGTATACAATAAACTTTCTGTTCTTGATTTTGTCCAACATTTTTTTTATATGATACTAAATTGTCAGATAAAAGCATTTGTTCCCTCTTTCTTCTTTATCTTAATCCTTCTAACGTTATTTGAATTAACACGAAAAATATTTTTACGGTAGTGCTTTATGGCATTTTGTAGTTCTGTTTCTTCCTCAACCAACTTTTGTTCATCGTTTTTGAAATTAGAATAATTTTTACCACTTTTCTGACATACGACGATGGAGTGCAAGGTAAGGGGGGAAAAAATAAACGAACGGATTTATCTGACAGCCCGATAAAATAAATACCAAATTCTTAATATAAACAATTATTCTATGACTCATGGCGATATATATATATATATATATATATATATATATATATATATATATTATATAGTGGCGCAAACAATTATACCAGCTCCATAACAAACCGTTCTCTAAGCCTATTTGTATTAAAATAACCAAACAGCCAGAGTCAACATGCGCGCGCAGGGGTCAAAGTATTGGAGCCATGATATTTCCAGCAAAAATGTTGAACCAATTTTTACTACCACCCACTTTAAGGATTCCTGCAAACATTGGCTACAAAGTTATGAATATTCTTGAGTCCAGGCAAGAATACATTATTAGCTGCTTTTCTGAGGTTTAATATGAGAGTTGCTTAAAATTACTTATCTTTTACACACGTACACAATCTTTAATTTTATTTTAGTCGAATCAGTCTTTTGCTACCCTGAGTTTCGCACAGGATCTTCAGGCAAGAAATGAATCGTAAATGCCCCATGGTGTTTGTTCCGACTAAGCTTAAATCCCGCGAAGGTCAACTTTGCCTTTTGGGATCGAATAGGAAAAAAACAATCCATGGTGGAGGACTGGCGGATTTATGTGAGGACCAGGTAACAACATGCCTTGTGGTATTCTGTTCCCGCTCAACTCTGTAAGCCTTTCACAATGAACAGACAGACATATCAGTGGATGTGGAGAGGCGAGACTTATATGCAAGGCTAACAACGAGTTACCCTTAAAAAAAGAAAACAAAAATCTTTTGCTCAAGTCCCCACATGCTTCTGTAAGTGTAGAACTAATTTAAACAGAGATAAATATAAACTGATAAATATAATTTATAAATATAACTATAGCCGCAGTTGTGGCGGTGTTTTGCTTCCCAAGAACATGGTTTGGGGTTCAGTCCCACGTAGTGGGACCTAAGACAAGTGTCTAGTACTATAACTTCGGGCAGCCCAAAGCCTTGTGTGTGTGTGCATTTAGTGGACAGAAATGTCCTCCAAATCCACACACAAAGCTTTATACATATATAAACACTCATATATGTTTGTATGTATGTATGTATGTATACACAAACATACAAACATATATGAGTGTCTATATATGTATAAAGTTTTGTGTGGATTTGGAGGACATTTCTGTCCACTAAATGTGTGTGAATGTCCCCCACGACCATTTGACAATCGATATTGGTTTGTTTACATCCCCTAACAGTTCACCATAAGAGACCGATAAAGTAAGTACCAAAATTTTCTCTAAAAGTTAAATACTGGGGTCGATTTGTTTTGACTAAAACCCTCCAAGGCGGTAACCCAGCTTTGTCGCAGTCCAATAAGAGAAAGAAGTAAAAAATAAAAGATAGTAAAATTAATGAAAATCAGACTGCATAATAAGATTTGAAACTACTCAAGTTCGTAGACCGTTTAAAATTTATCAAGACTTTGAAGGAGTAGAACTTTATATTAACTTAAAATAACTCATATATTTTAAATATGCCATTAAAAACACGGAGGAAAAATAAATTTGGGCAAAAACTTATTACAAAAACTAAAGCATAATTTTTCTGTCCACTAATATTTACATTGCTTTTGATTAATTGAAATGAAATGAAGCTAAACTTAATTTTTATATCACTGTCTATAAATTTCAAAATTTTGGCACAAGGCCAGCAATTTCGGGGGGAGGGGGCAAGTCGATTACACCGACTCAAATGCCTAACTGGTACTTATTTTATCGACCCAAAAAGGATGAAAAGCGAAGTCGATCCCGGCGGAATTTGTAATCAGAACGTAAAGACGGACGAAATACCGTTAAGCATTTTGTCCAACGTGCCACCGATTCTACTAGCTCGCCGCCGTCTATATTTTAATGGTAAACCCGAGATATTATGCACTACTAAAAGACAAATAGCGTTTTTGAGAGACAATAGCAACGAAGACGATAACGATGATGACGACGAAGACGGTGATGACAATGATGAAACAACGCCCAATCTGAAGGTAATCAAAAAATGAAATGCCTGTTTTCGCCTGTTTTGTTTTCTCTCAATTTATATTAAATAAAAATTCACACACGATAATTATTTACTTGTAAAGCTGATAATGTCGAGGAGAGGTGAAGATTTAGGCATGCATACATAAGTGTGCCCACCCACCCCGACTTTGTTTCCTCATAACTTTCAGAAAAATGGATATATTTTAATGAAGATTTCTACAAATATCTTTCAGATGGTGTAAGATTATGATTATATCGGAATTTAATGTGAGGGTGGCGGTGGGGGGTGGCGGTCAAGCACCCATACATACTGACACACATCACGTAAATTGTTTCAAAACTTGAAGTTTCATTTGGCAGATAAACATGTGATGTGTTTCAGTATGTATCTATGAGTGCCCACTAAGTTTTGTTTTTCTAATACAACAAATTCAGATACAACTGGAATCTACACCATTTGAAAGATATTTGCAGAAAATTTCATTGAAAAAAATATCATTTTTCTGGTAGATATGAGGAAACAAAAACGGTAGTGGGGAGGCACTAACCTTCATTGGAATGCCATTCGATAAAATGCCTGGTGCCGTAAAACTAATGAAGAATCAGAAAATTCTAAGAGGTACGCGATGCTTAAAACCACAGTTTTCAGTGCGTTTGGAATTTATTAAAGAAAAAAAAATAATAAAAAGAGGGCATCTTTAGGAGTTTTCTCAAATTCAGTTGTCTAAAATAAAAAAGAAAAAAATCGTATTTTTCAAGGTTTCCTCTTCCTCAGTTACAATACTTCTAATAAATTCTTTACGCCCACTATCGAGCTTCAAACAACCAAACCAAATAGTTTTTCGCAAGCAATTAATTTCAGCAATAATTTACAACATCT
>NC_068996.1:23002044-23008128 GCF_001194135.2 Octopus bimaculoides | reverse complement strand
GGTGTTAGTTTGCTTACGACTCCGCTAGCGGCTCGACAAAAGAGATGATAGAATAAGTACCAGATTAACAAAACAGAAAGAAAGAAAGAAAAGGATAAGCACTGGTGTCGATTTGATCGAGTAAACCCCAACATGGCCGCAAGCCAATGGGATTGATACAAGTAAATCAATAACATGACTATCACTAATTTTACCACCCTACTCCCGCCACACACACACACACACACACGCACAGAGCTGAAAGGCGAGATGTATACAGAAATTATATCGAGAAGACAGTCCAATACAATGAACATTTAAAGCTACGATCTAAAAACTTTTACACCACTCCTGCTTAGGCTGTATTACTACTTGTTTTACTGCAGATATAACAACAAAATGCTTGTAATTTGCAATTACTCGTACGTTTCACAACTCCAAACTACGTCCTTGCAGTTCTCTGTCTTTCTATTATTTAACTCAACTTCTCTTAGTTTCATTTTCCTTCCTTATTCTTGCATACTTTTTTTATTTGCCAACTTCCTTTCTATCTATATACTTCAGTTGCCTCTCGATTAAAATCTGCATCCACCCCTTCTCATTTCCCAACACATCTTATCACATACAAACTAATTTCTTTCTTTCTTTCATACTCAACCTCCGTTATTTAATCATGTTACTACTCTAATTCTCTATCACTTTTGCAGTACTCTTTCTCCATCCTATCCATTTGTCCTATCTTGCCCACTCTTATACTTTCCTCTATCCCTTCCTACATTTCAATGTCTCCTCGTCTGCTACCGATCTCGCAAGTTTTCGTGCTTTCTCGTCCATTTTTATAAAAAAAATTTGTCAACTCTATCTGCTTTCTCATAATTCACTTGACTCTCAGCACGACTTAGATACTTGAAAGAAACGTTGTCAGTTTCACGAAATCGTTTAGTACCAGCTCTTCCGTGTGTGAGGATGAACAAATTTTTCTTTAAAACATGTTCTACTGAAACTACGACTATGTTCTAATCTTCTTAGTTAACATCTTTATGCCTGTGTATCAGTACCTCACAGTGCCTTTGGGACAAAAAAATTTCCCAAATTCATCGTAATCAAAATTTCTAGGTTATATAAGATCAATTTTTGGATATGCGATTCTCTCCCTTCCTTTTAGTTTGTATAGATCAAACATTGCAGTTTTCATATGAATCTCACGTTTTATTCAGGTTTCACTCTTTGTACAGGTCATAGAGTAATATGACTCTTGTAACATGAATAATGAATAAAAAAAAACTTTAAATTAAAACAAGCCTAAGGTTATTAAAATACAATTATTATTAATATTATTATTATTAATCACAATACGATTATTTTATGCAATCATAAACATGACAAATTAGTAAGCATGTAAAAAAAAAAAAGAGTCAAAATAGAATTACGCTTGCAATTACAAATACGCACGCATACACATACATATACACATAGATAATAATATAAGAACATGTTAAGAGAGTGTGTGTGTGTGTGTGTGTGTGTGTATACACACACACACACATAGATACGCATATATACATATACACACAAAAACACATTGTGTGTGTGTGTGTGTGCTGGTAGCTTCACGAGCCCAATGTCAGGACCTCTAGAATAAAAATCACAGCAGCGAGGCCAAGAATGAAGATTCTTATCAGTACATGTGAATCTGAAGTACATTTTGTTTCGCTAGAGGGATTCGTCAACGACTGCAGAAGATACAGATATATGTATATATTTAACAGAAGCAACAGAGTAACTCAAAATCCGACAATTTCGCGCGTTGTCACAACTTGACAAAGTGCCAACACGTGAAACTCTCGGCCGTTGAGTCACTCTGTTGCTTCTGTTAAATATTAATAAAAAAATATACATATACTCATATTTTGAGTTGTATTTTTCCTGTTTGCATCACCATAACTATATGTGTGCGTACACACATGCACAATGACTTTCCGCCAAAACTAACACAAAATCTTTAAAAATAACACTGAAATGTAGCTTTTGATTTCCAGCATCAACATTATAAAGTACATTATGTAAGATGACATGCGTGTGTGTGTGTGTAGGTATATATGTAAACATGTATATGCATATATACGTGCGCGCGCGTGAGTATTCATATGTAATAGCACGGCTACGGTTGTGGTCTCTGTTTTTAAACATTACGCAGGCGCAGACAGGCTGTATATTTAAGAGCACGCAGTTTCACTGAGTGGCATCTTGGACAAGTGGTTCTTGCGACGAACAGGAACCAACCAAAGCCTGGTGAGTGTGTTTCGTAGACAGAAACTCAAAGAAACCTGTCAAGCGCGCGCATGTGTGTATGTGTGTGCGTGCGCGGTGTCTTTCGTTTTCAATCTTCAGTGAGAGAAACATGTTAGGCTATGGAAAATATTACCGCGGATACATATTACTATTAGCGACAGGAAGTGCACTTGGCCACAGAAAATCTGTCTGGCTATGCAAAAAAAAGGATGATGATGATGATGACTCGAAAATACCAGTTCATCGTTTCAGCTTTAGCTTTTCATTTTCACTTTCGTATCACTTCTTCGATAGTGAAGTAAACCACGCCGCACTAGCACATAGATTAGAATTTTTCATATTCCATCCGTGTGTGTGTGTGTGTGTGTGTGTGTGTGTGTGTGTGTGTGTGTGTGTGTGTGTGTGTGTGTGTGTGTGTGTGTGTGTGTGTGTGTGTGTGTGTGTGTGTGTGTGTATGTGTGTGTGCGTGCGTGCGTGCGTGCGTGCGTGTGTGTGTGTGTCCCAAGCATGACTATGTGGTAAGAAACTTGGATTCACCAACACCTTCTGGTTGGATTTAGTGTACGAAAGCTGAAAGAAGACAATGGCTTGTGTATGTAGGTGTGAGTGTGTCTTCTCTGAACCGCTTGACACCAAATGTTGATTCGCTTACGCTCCTGCAGTTCGACAAAATGAACCGATGTGATAAGTAACAGACTTTAAAAAAAAAAAGTACTAAGGTAGATTTGTTTGACGACTAAAGGCCAGTATGACCGCAATCCAATGACTGAAATAAGTAAAAGATAAAAGATACAACTTTGATAAATATTTTCAAGATTGAATAGTAGTGTCAAATGTCTGGAAAGTCCATTTTTCTGGAAATGAAATTTCGATATCTCAATCAAAATCAACCTCAAAATGCAATGTGTCCAAACAGAAACTTAGAAGAAACACTTCATTATAAATAAACGTAGCGAAGCAACTGTTAGAATATTCAAAAAGAAATAGGAAAATATCAGAGCCGGTCTAATAAAGGCCTTGAACCTTCAAAACAAACATCATCCATAAATAGTCACATAATAGAAACAACAATATAACCTCCTATCTTGGATACAAAATAAAAACCATTGTTAGGACAGCATCAATGTGCTATTATGTGTATAACGTAAATATGTTTGTTCACACACATATGTTATATACGAATGAAAATAGTATTTATCCCCATGTCAATAGATAATTGTTCAAATTTTGTTTGTTCTTTTTCAATCGATACTTGAAAATAATCTACCGTGTAAACCGACGAAACGCTTTCAGTTTTTCACGCACACACTAACATATTTATATACATACATACATCATGCATGCATACATACATACTTGTCTGTTTGTCTGTCTGTCTATATATATATATATATATATATATATATATATATAATATACATACGCACACATATATTGTTCGTAATAAGATTGTCAATGGTATTAGATAATCAGTGCTCAGTTCGAATTTGATAATATCAGTTCAATATTAGATAATTCGTGTTCAGTTTGAATTTCTACCCAAACTTTAGCTTCTGCAGGGATGTGATAGCTGGTTAAATGAGCATTGGCTATAGGCAACATAACGATCGAGCTGGTATGTGCATAACAGAACAAAATTATAGACAGTAAGTCAACAGGTATGAAATCAGTTCATAACATATCTTTACTTATATAACATATTGACAAGAAATGTAAATACACACACACACACACACACACACACATATATGAAAAAGAGAGAGAGAGAGAGAGTAGGAAGTCAGGAATTGTCTTGAATATGGAAAGTTAATAATAGTTGCGATGTTAACGGATAGTTATAAAACAGTATATACATATATAAATAACACACACACACACACACACATTACAAATCTAACATAGCTTAGTTGAATGCCTAACGTAACAAATCCTGAAAACTACTGAATTTGGCCAACCGGCATTAATAGGAAACTAAAACATTAATCCAGATGTAGTTACCTACAAGACATTGATAATTCTTACAACGAAAAATAAGAGACAAGAGAAGAAATTAAACGAGACCTAATCCCATGTCAGAGATAATGAGAGAACCATAATTAATAAGGGCTACAAATGGAGATAATAATACTCATATGCTGACCAAATGAACGAACCAAAACGGGGAACACTATAAACGGTTTGATAAATGTCAAAATAACTGTTCGTGGTTCTCAACCGAGGTCCATACAAGATTTTGTTGTTAAAATTTATCTGCAATAAGTCGTTTATACTTCTGCAATACGCAAAATGTTTTAACATTTTTCAAATACAATTTCTAATAATATTTGAATTTTTTAGATACGTTGAATGACTATGGCGATCCAGTAGAGCAAAATAGGAATCAAAGGATGGTCCATAAGCAAAAAATGGTTGAGTATTACCCATCCAAATAGACGCAGATATATCGTCATTAACTGCTACATTGGAAACCATAACAGTTTCGACACAAACCTTACCATTCCATTCCCCAGTGTCCAAGTATCAATAAATAAATAAATAAAATGCTGTTTGGGAATTTTGGGACGTAAAAAGAATAACAGAGAAAACACAGAAAAATGAATGTGCCTGTGAAAGAAGAGGGTCTCGACAAAACTCAAGGCATGTACTATTCCAAAACCAAAAAACAACATAAAATAAAAAAAAGTTAATATGATCTATATGAAACCCCAAAATGAATTATACCTAAAACTCACTATCTTTTATCTTTTTCACTCATTGTATAGCAGCCATGAAGTACCACCTTGAAGGGTTTAGTCGAACAGTACTCATTCCGTCAGCCTCTCAGTCGAACCGCTAAATATACGGGGAGAAACTAACCAACACCGTCATAAATACACTGCATATATTAAACAATATTAAACATAATATATACAACTACATACATATAGTTACACACACACACACATTTATATATCTAAAGAATATATCCTCCTTTATCAGCCAGTCTAGCCCTACCTAATATCATCTCACACACTCTCTTCCATTTCAACATCAGTTTGAAGGCTACTTTAGAGTCAATAGCCTTGAATTTAACAAGGCGATCTTTCACAACTAAGGCTGCCATGGGGAAAAAAAAGAAAAGAAAGAAGGGAAGCACCAAATATACTTTGTAAAACGGTTGGCACAGGAAAGGCAGCCAGCAGTAGAAAGCATGTCAAAGCAAACAGTACACCATGATGTAATCATTCGACTCATTAGATCCCGCAGAATCATCCCAGACATGCCCGCATGGGAAATGGACATTAAATGAAAACGATTTATAATGCACACACATACATCAATATTGCAACAGATGACTACAATTAACATACGACGAAACAAATACCATGATCTGACTATGGAAGGAAGTGTGCACGAATATGAGCAACCCGCACTAAAAAAGAGTTACACAGAAGCAAAAAAACTAACACACAACCTGTAGATGAGGTTGAAATAAGCTTGAAGTATCGATAAAATATATGCAGCAGCTAAGAGAAAACTTTAACAAATGAAAGAAAACTGAAGACGACATGACCATAGTTGTGTATGTTTAAAAAGAACTGTTCCACACATATATAGGTTGTACGCACATATCGATGTGTATGTGTATAAGAGAGTTTGTATGTGCATGTGGAAGAGGGCTGGTGATCTTGACGTCTGCGTGTGTGTATGTGTAGGTGTGAAAATGTGGGGCTGGGAAGTGGTCAGTGCTGGTGTGTTGTGATATATGTATATAAAGATATATATGTACTATATAAAGATATATATGTACTATATATATATATATATATATAT
>NC_068996.1:22999570-23000653 GCF_001194135.2 Octopus bimaculoides | reverse complement strand
ATATATATATATATATATATATATACACACACGATAGGGTGCTGAAAAGTTCCTGGCTTTGGGTAAAAGAAAATACAAGGAGAGGATCAGTTAATTATGATTTTATCGAACATATTCCCCTCTCAGATTCACACATATTGCAGTCAATCTTCAGTTTTTCTAAGCCCTGTGAAAAGAACTCGGAAGGTTGGGCTTCACGACACTCTTAAAGCCAGGAACTTTTCAGCACCCTTCGTATGTGTGTGTGTGTGTGTGTGTGTGTACGAAAGGCTTCTTACCAAATCCAAACATAAAGCTTTGGTCAACATGGGGCTATAGTAGAATATACTTCCCCAAGGTGACACGCAGTGGGACTGAAGCCGGAGCCATTGGTTAGGAAGCAAACTTCTTATCACATAATGACAGCTGTGCCGTGTGTGTGCGTGTGTTTTCATATATAGTATGCGTTGGTCTATCTCAAGCAACATTATAAAAGTATGATCGTTGCATCCTAGTAGTTAAATACTGCAGAGCACTATGAGACAGTGATATTTTGTAGCAGATGAGATGTTAAAAAACAAAAAGAACCAATATCAGTTTCTTACAATACTGTCCTAACTATTTATTATACTCTTCTGATTTATTAGATACGTCGATGCTTATCAATTAATATCGGACTCATTCACACGCTGCTCAGTCTTAATTTGCAGAGATGCTATACACACACACACACATGTACGTATGTAAAATTCTTTCTTCTATAGGCACATAGTCTGTAATTTTTGACGGGAGAGGGGTCTAGTCGATTACATCGACCCTAGTATTTCACTGGTATTTATTTCATCGACCCGAAAAGATGAAAGGCAAAGTCGACCCTGGCGGAATGTGAATTCAGAACGCGAAGACAGACGAAAGGCCGCTAAGCATTTTGTCCGGTGTGCTATCGATTCAACCAGCTCACCGCCTTCAATAATAAAAATAATAATGTTTTCTTTATGAACCACCAGAGGTTCACAGAAACATTAAAGATGCAATAATAATAATACATAGTTATATATATATATATATATATATATATATATATATATATATATATATATATAT
>NC_068996.1:22995389-22998891 GCF_001194135.2 Octopus bimaculoides | reverse complement strand
TATATATATATGCTGAGACCCCCCTTCGGTCATGACTGACCATGGGATTGCATCTAGAAAGTTACCCTACGAGGTACAAGTCCGGGCAAGGTTGTTTTATGAAAGACCAGCAGTCACCCATGCATACCGGCCACCCCTCTCCACACCACAGATGTTATCCAAGGGAAAGGCAAAGGCTGATACAGCTTGGCACCAGTGACGTCGCAACTCATTTCTACAGCTGAGTGAACTGGGGCAACGTGAAATGAAGTGTCTTGCTCAAGAACACAACACACACCCCGGTCCGGGATTGAATTCAAAACCTCACAATCGTAAGCTGAGCCATGTCTATACATATATATATATATACATATACACACACATATATACATATATATATGCTTACATACACATTCTCACACACTACTTCTGTATCGCACACACTAAGTAGATTTGATTATTTCTTAAATCCAGTTTGTCTTTAGCTGTGCCACTTTCAGCTGCTATCTTGTGACATTCAAAGTACACAACTGCTTGGTTGTAAGTTCATGTAATATACTATCACATATTTACTCTGTCCTCTGAATTGTATAGCTGAACTCAATTTCGGCACACTTAGATGCAAACCCAAGATAGTTTTCTCCAATCAATATACTGCGTGCGTGTGCGTGTGTTTTTCCACATGTCTTCCAATTGACATGCCTCGGACAGCAGTGAGGTTTCTTTGTGTGTTGCACAGACAATATACATCTCATAGCTTTGACTGTGCGACATATGAAGTCAAACGGAATACCGTACTTGAAAAACAAGAGACGGTTGGTATTAAGATGAACAAAGATTGGTTTGAAGGAGATAATTCCACAGATTAGTGCCTTGTCCAAATCACGCCAGCACAGAAAAAAACAGACATAAAAATAATTTTGACGATGATGCCTCAACTTAAATCTGATAGCCAGTTGAAAAAGAAAAAGCCTTTCTAGCTATAGAGAGTCTTCAAGACATCAATTTAACCCGCATATTACCATACATCTCGTAAAGTACAATGCCTTTGTTTTAATTTAGAAAATAATGAAGATTAGTAAAATGAGGTTGTCGTTATTAAGCTGATGTTTGGAACATAAATTAACTTGAAATTTTGATGGAAGATTTTACCTTAGATTACAATAACACAAGAAGTTTGTATCATTGAATCCGAGGAATTCTTGGGTGGGTTGAATTCATAAGGGTTATTTGTAAGAACTTAACCCACACAATGTAAGTGGGTTGGCATCTATATACTCTTGCAGCTTCCACACTCTTGGTCTTTCTGCTCCCATTTATTTTTACTCCCTTCGTACCGTGAGGATCCACAAAGATGCCTACTCCACCCTCATCACTCATGTTGCACCCTCTCTTCTAAAATGGGAATGGCCATGTTCTGCTCTTGACACTTTTTCTCATAATTTAACCTCCCACCACCACCACCACATACATCTCTTGAGACCCATAATAGTCTTGCAAAATACATGACGACCTCACTAGTGATGGTGCCACGAAAAAAAGAAAAAGAAAAAAAGACACCACGTACACATTGTAAAGTGGCTGGTTTTAAGAAGGCCATCAACTGTAGAAAGCGTGGCAAAGTAGACAGTGAAGCTCAATACAGTCCTTCAACTCATCAGATCTTGCCAAACAGTGAACCCATACCAGCACCAAACACTGATGTGCAGTTGTTGCAGTCAGATTTTCCAACACAGAATAGGCCACAGTTGGTGTAAGGTACTGCCAAAAAGGCTTTAAACCATGCGCATGGATAACTTTTTCCGAGAAGCGGACTGCGCGAATTTATGGCTCGCCACCAGGCAGACTTCACTAAAAAATTATTCAAAGTGATTTTTCGTTATGCATGCCATTCACAAAAGTCCCGCAAGCCGCAGGTCGTCCATGATTAATCTAAACAGTTTGAATGTGCAAGTTCTTTCTAAGAGCATTGATATATCACATGTGACGTCTTTCATGGCTACTATAGAAACATGTAATCTGCAGATTATAAATTGGTAAGCAAAAATTTCTAGCAAATGAATAAATTTAAAGGCAAAGATCTGACTCAACCTTTTCTTTTTTATCAAAAAGGTTATTGCTTTCGTATTATTCTGTACCCAACCCCTACTGCCACCTCTCTTCAGAATACCATCCAGGTAATAAGAAAAAAAATGTACTTTTTCAAAGTGAGAAGTAAACCTTAATAATGTGTTTGGTGGATATCATCACTTGATATATATATATATATATATATATATATATATACGTGTGTGTGTGCGTGCGGTGTATATATAACAAAAAATAACCCCAGTTGTCAACTTGTTGCTGTCTCACACCTGCCAACATGTATCTTAATTTACAAGTTTATGTGCCATATCTTTTGAGCTATTATTGCTCTTCGTCACCCACACCCTTACTTTTATTGCTGTTGCTATTTTACAGCCACGTAACCTTCATGCCATTATACATTATTTGATCACTTAAATGAAAAGAGAATCCGTTATGCTGTCTTAAACTTTTAACCACGTTGTATGTCATAAGTTTTCGAGACATTGTTTGTGCAAAAAGCTGGACTGTTTACAACTTCCAAAAGACCATGAATGCATTCGTTGTTTGCACTAAGACTGGTACAGTTAAACAAGAAAAATATATTAAAAAAAGGTGAACTTCTGACTAGTCTCACTCATATCTAGATGTTTTCTTGTACCTACCGCTTACTGACATATTTCCCTCGTTCATAATATCAAGTTGCTTCCAACTCCATTCCTTATATGTGTGCACGCGCGCGCGCTTAGCTCAATTGGAAAGATTTCAAGGTTTTATAGCAGTGAAGATACACTGTTATTATAGAATTGTTTTCAGTTTGCTTTCTTCAATTGGTGTTTTCCACAGATCTTCCAGACTTATTGTGGAATACTTATTCAGATTATAGATATTATACATTAACCGTTTGAATACCAACCCACCGGAGACCATCCTTAGTTCCATGACGCAAACTTCCTGTATTAACGTGATCTAAGTTTAGCCTTCCATTAAAATTTCACGTTAATTTATATTCTAAACATCAGTTTAATAATGGCATTTTCTCCCCTAAATTAATCATTATTTTCAAAATTAACTTAAATAAAGACAATGTATTGTTACAGAAATATGCAGCTAAAAGGGTTAACCTGATCTAAACTAAAAATTTCCTTCATAGTTTCATGTTAATTTATTTCCCAAACACCGATTAATAATGAGGGTTCCTTTTTTTTAACTAAATTCTTCGGTATTTTTAAAATTAACTGAAATAAAGGTAGTGTATTTTAAAAAATATATATGGTGATACTCAGTTACAAAAGACTATTTTTGAAGGGAGTATCAAAGCCAGATATCAATTTATCTGTTAAACATAAAATATATTAAACTCTAGTATGGTATCGAGCACTCTTTCTTTCGATATTCAACACTGTGTGTGTATATATATATACATATATATGTGTGTGTGTGTGTGTGTGTGTGT
>NC_068996.1:22974895-22992358 GCF_001194135.2 Octopus bimaculoides | reverse complement strand
TATATATATAAACAATATATAATATATTTATATTTAATTTATATATATATTACTTACACATAAAACGTGTAGTGTGTGTGTGTAATAAATAACTTCTGTTAGGCTTGTTACAGAAAATAGCCGCCAAGACAGCTAAGCATTTAAACTGAGTTGTAGAGTTGGGTAGGGTTGTGGAGTGAAGCAACTTTTCGGCCAACAACTCTACAGTATATAGTCTTTTGCATACGTAGCAATCAACCGTATAGACAGAGACTAACAACAACAGGTTCATAGTGGTGGTGGTAGTAGTAGTGGTTGTGCGGTGTGGTAGTGAGTGTTAATGCCCTAGAAAAATGTTCTTGAAGAAAAGTTTAGCTGGGAAAATAGTTTTGTTGTTGTTAAACCAGCGACCGACCAACCAAACCACGTGATAAAAACAATGACAAAAAAGGAAGAAAAGAGATTAAAACAAAGAAGTGTTGCCACAAGGCTTTATATTGACTTGGTCGCTGAAAATAAATAGTATGGCAATGTTTACGAACCAATAAACCAACTTTGTAGCAAATAAAATGTTTTTTGTTTATATCTTAATTGCTGTTACGACCAAGCGGATATCTCAAGGATATCAAGGGAGCAAACAGTTGTAAAGAAGTTTCGTTCGAAAGACAGCAGCACAACGACAGAAACAAAAATACAGAGAGAGAGAAGTAAAAAAAAAATAACAACCAGAAACTAGAAAGCATGCTTAATGATGATGATGGTAAAGGAGGCAGTGGTGATATTGGTGGCAGTGTTGCGGACATTTATTGAGTGTAAAAAAAGGACAAATAAACTTTTCACTCTCTTCTTTTCATCAGCTGAAGTTACAGAGATAATATTTCAAAGACGTTAAAACAGGAAGCTGGGAAATACACACGTGTATGTATACATATATGGATACGTGTATGTGTGTGTATATAAGTATTTGTGTTTGCGTATGTGTGTACATACGTAAAAACTTTCAAGCATGGAGGAAAAGATAAGATTATAGAGAATATAAAGCACATGTCCAGAGATGTATTAAAAGCGTTTGCGTAGACTAGGGAAAGAGTGGGAGACAATTGTAAAAGATAACCCCCTAAATAACCAAATAATAATACATGACAAGGAGTTTTATGGAGACGAGAGGGCAGGAAAAGGACAAAATGGTGAATAAGAAAGGATTTGGTTGAAAAACAGGAAGACAAAGAAATAAAGATAAGAATTATTGCTGGAATTCTTTGTTTTGGAATAAATTAAATACATGGAAAAGTAACTTGACAGCATAGAAAGCAGAGCATTCTACCAAAAAAAAAAAAGAAGAAAGTTCTATAGTATATACTATAGGGCACAAAAAGGCTAGTCTATCACCTCATCCCTCCTCCTATAAGTGGTATTTATTTAATCGTCCCTGAAAGAATGAAAGGTAAAGTTGGCCTCGGCGAAATTTGAACTCAGAACGATCTGCGAGCTGTAGTGTTTTATATTCTGAGTTGATATCCGGCGAAGGTCCAGATAAATTGAGTACTAATCAAACGATGGTTGATCAATAAATTCGATGACATTAACATTTCTCTTTTTCTTTTACTTGTTTCAGTTATTTGACTGCGGCCATGCTGGAGCACCGCCTTTAGTCGAGCAAATCGACCCCAGGACTTATTCTTTGTAAGCCTAATACTTATTCTATCGGTCTATTTTGCCGAACCGCTAAGTTACGGGGACATAAGCACACCAGCATCAGTTGTCAAGCGAAGTTGGGGTGACAAACACAGACACAGACACACATACACATATATATATACATATATACGACCGGCTTCTTTCAGTTTCCGTCTACCAAATCCACTCACAAGGCTTTGGTCGGCCCGAAGCTATAGTAGAAGACACTTGCCCAAGGTGCCACGCAGTGGGACTGAACCCAGAACCATGTGGTTGGTAAGCAAACTACTTACCACACAGCCACTCCTTTCTTTTTTTCTTTCACTGAAGGCTCAGTAGTTTGTATTCCGCTTACGCGACATTACTAACACATAAAACTTTAATTCCCCATATAGTCAATCATATAGTCATGGATATGGGTGAGGGATTTCCACCGTCAGAATATGAAGTATAAGTTCGTATTATAAGATCATCGTGACAAAAAGCCTGAAACTATTGTAAAGGTTGTAAGAGTAACATGGATGATAAGGTATATCGATTTACTCATTTAAGTTTATGATAAAATACCCCATCCCACCACACACACACATGAACCTAAAAGGGAGATTCTACGTGATCGGACGCTTGATTCCGCTCTTATTATAATAAACAACTGCGCAATTTTCCTCAAACTACCCTCCATTGCCTTCTATGTATAAGCCAACCTCTACATCATCACTTGGCTTTCTACAAAAATAACAGCTAAGTCTCCTTCGAATTACATCCTGCTATTGCGGGATATGAGTCAACGAGGAGAACCTCTACATGCTATTACTGGTAGTAATAGCGGTCAAATCTCCTTGAATTCACACTCGACTATCTTAATGAAAAAGACCACAATAAAAGTTCATGTGCACCAGAAGCTGCACTGGAAAAGCTTAATGCTACAAAACAACCAGAGAAGACAGTTTTATTGAAGCGACATTTTGCAATAGTGAAGATATGGAATATTAATGAGTATCCAAGTGGTTAGAACATCCGCCATAAATGTAACCAAGCTTCAGACACCTAAGCAGCATGCTAAGTACAGGTTCTACCGCGTGCATGCAAGTGGTAGAAAAGGCTCCAGTAGAAAGGCGAAATATACAAGAGTTATGGCCTGGATAAGGCGTAAATATATTGGAGTGCATAAAGTTAAGGGCTGAAACATTTTTATGAGAATAGGAGGGTGGGCTTATTCTTTGAAGTACCTTTTTTGTTGTAGAGCACTCCCTAGTGTTTCTTAATACTGATTTGAAATTTTGACACAAGACCAGCAATTTCAGGGAAGGGGTAAGTCGATTACATCGACCCCAGTGCTTGACTGGAACTTATTTTATCAACCACAAAAGGATGAAAAGCAAAGTCGCCTTCGGTGGAATTTGAACTCAGAAGGTAACGACCGACGAAGTGCCGCTAAGCACTTTTCCCGGCGTGGTAACTATTCTGCCAGCTCGCTGCCTTAGAGTTTCTTAATATTGATAGCAAAAAAGTGAAAAAGAAAGAAAAAGGAAAATTCTATTGTCATAAGGAATATATATCAAATAAACTGTAATATATAGATAGAGTAATGATGAAATGTATAAGGACTAACTGAGAAGAAATGAGTTAAGTATAATGTGTTGCATGTACACTGTAAACTTAAATGCAAAAAAAAAAAAATACAGAGGCAAAAGAGAGAAGTATTTTGGTGTTAGAGGTAGACTAATAAACTATGGTAAGACATTCACTAAAACACCTCTCTGATACTAAATTCTCCAGCGTTGCTCAGCGAATTGGGGGGGGGGGGCAAGTTTCCTCCACTGTGCTTTTTAGCCTGATTACAGCCAACATTACATGAAATGGATGTGCAAGAGTAGCAGCCTATCTTAAAATGACCACCTCCAAGTGATCTTCGACCTACTGCTTTTACGTCTGCCGACAAGTGCCACCTACGCCAAGGTTGTTTACGGGTGCTACTCATCACCTCAACCAAGGTCCATATGATCACTGGGGGTCTTATGTAAGGCTTTTGAGGGTCCACTCAAGCAAAACAGTCAATTTGGAATCCACAGAACTATTTTAGGGGTACATGAAAAAAATTTGCTTTAGATATATTTATGGCAAGAGACAGCTAGGTTTCTTTCTCTGACATTTTACATAGTGTAAAAAAAAAAAAAAGGAATTTTAAAAGAAATATGTATAAAACTACTTTTTAAACAGTGAATGGCTATGGAGCTCCACAGGAGTAAAACAGTAATCAAAGAGGTCCATTGGGAAAAAATGACTGGAAACCACCAATCTAATCGAGAATGCGACCAACCAGACAGAATCTGTGCTCTGTGGCGATCTGTTGCAGTGGTTCGCCTCGCTCTTCTCAAAATTTCCTTGTTTGTGACACGATCCCACCAATTCACTTTCAGGATCTTCTTGAGACACCTTTAATGGAATACATTTAGCTTTGTGTCCGTACTTATTGTGCCCTACCCAGTCTCGCTAAAAGATATTAAATCAGACGTGAGATAAGAGACAAAGCAACAGCAGCAGCATCAATAAGCGCGAAAAAGAAAATGGCTTCTTAATTTAACAGGGAGAAAGTAGTGTGCCGTTACGAGTCATTACACAAGGCTATCTTAACAGAAAAGGCAGTGGAGAAGAGAGCAAGAGACCGCCAAAGAGGTTTGTGGATTGAAGCGACATTTAAAGAATGAAGTGGAAACAAGAGCCGGGCTGATTGTATGCATGAAACTGGGGAGTCTTATAGAAAGCCGACCACTGGATACGGTGAGTGGTAACCTGGCTGATAATGAAGTAGCACAGTCATTTAAAACAAGGCTAGTAACGTCACACCGAGTTGTTTTATCGATGCAGAAGAATGAAAGACAAAATTAATTACGACAGGATTTGAACCTCGAAAACCTGATACTCTGTCAAGATAGTGCACAAATAATATAATGTGAAATATAGTAAACGTTAAGTCAAAGTGACATTAAAAGCATAAAAATGTTCTAGAAAATTTCCAAGTGAAAATAAATGATTGAAAAGACAAAGTCGTAAAAAAGTTCTTTTAAAACAAACTCCAGTTGATAAATAAATAAAATAATCACGTTAAAAGACAAGATAAGATAAGAAAAGCACTTGAGATAGGTAATTTTGCCAAACTAAAAGATGATCTTCGAACAATTAATTCTTTCATGCATAGATACACAAATATGTTTGTGCACGTACATATACATTTGTATGTATATAAACACACACACACACACACACACATCGTTTCTATTATGTTAAACTGTCGTTTGGCCAAATGCGTTTTTTTTTTTTTTTTCAATATTTATTTTTGCTTGTAATAGCCAGTTCTTTTGATGAAACTACTCTATCTCCAGCTGCTTCAGATGCCAAGATATTAAAAACTGTCAAAGTGTAATACAACGATTTTGCTATTGAATAGTGTAACTATTTTTTCGTTTTCTGAAAAAAAAAGCAACGTTTTGGACACATTTGCATAATAGCAACGATATATATATCAATGTCCCTTTCCCTTGGTCACATTTGACCTGTTAGCAATATAACTGGCACTCAGTCGGTTACGAGGATTCCAGTTGATCCGATCAACGGAACAGCCTGCTCGTGAAATTAACTCGAATGTAGCTGAGCACTCCACAGACACGTGTACACTTAACGTAGTTCTCAGGGAAATTCAGCATGACAGAGTGTAAAAAAGCTCGCCCTTTGAATTACAGGTACTACTCATTTTTTTCCAGCTGAGTGGACTGGAGCTACGTGAAACAAAGTGTCTTGCTCAAGGACACAACACGTGGTCGGGAATTGAACTCCTGATCTTACGATCGTGAGCCGGATACCTTAATCATTAAACCACGCACCTATATAAACGATACATATAACAATGTATATTCAATCCCACTACTTGGCACCTTGAGCAAGTGTCCTCTACTATTGTCCCGAACCAACCAAAGTCTTGCAAATAGGTTTGGTAGAAGGAAACTGAAAGAAGCCTATCGTGTACGCACACAAAGGGAAGTCAAAAGTCTGCACTTTCGACAAAACTCTCATTAGGTTAGCTGCAAAAAATTTAAATATGAACGTGGAAAGTATACATTCTAGTATAGAGAAAATGACGTAATCAGCTTTTGCTATTGTAATTGTTAAGAGAAAGAAAAGGAAGTAGAAGTTAGTTGAAAGGTAGATAATACTTTGACGAAAAATCTTTTTGTGTTCGTGCTTAGACACATATACAGATATATACGCATGTATATATATATATATATATATATATATATATATATATATATATATATATATATATATATACGCACATATACATACACGCTTATATGCATATATATATATATATATAAAAGCATATATAAATGCATATATACGTACATATATGTGTGTGTATACATATATATGCATATATATATATATTCACATATATATGCATGTATATATATGCATATGTATGTATGCATATATATAAGGTATTTACATGTATGCATATATATACACACATATATATGCATATATACACATATATATGCATATATGTATATATATATGCCTATATGAATATATATGCAAATGTATGTATGCATATATATAAATATATAATTCGCTTCTAACTGTAAAAAGCGAAGTAGATAAAGCTATAAGTAATAGCAATTTTTTTTCTATTCATAGCTTCATCTACAGTTAAAAGCGAATTATTTAACATCAAAGTTTCGAAATACTTATCACACACACACACACACAGTTGTATTAGCCATTAAGCTGCTGCCATGCTGGAACACCGCCTTGAAGTGTTTATTGGGACAAATCGACCCAGGACACACCCTTTTTTTCTTGTCTGGTATTTATTCTATCGGTCTTGTTTGTTGAACCATTCGTCAAATTTGATGTTAGCTGTCCTGTCTCCCAAATATAATAGTAACAAACAACTTATATATTGTTTTATGGTATCCGTTTTAATTTTTTACAAAGGATACTATGCCAGCATTGCCAGACATGAGGAACAGGTCTGCTGGGAGAAAAAGCACGAGAACAAGCCCTAACATCGATAATCTCGCTTAAATGTAGTTTTTCAATTTTCTATATTACACATAAAAGTTTCTTCCGTATCTCTACGATATGCCTACACATGTAGGCATACAAAGTCATATGAAAAAATAATGCTTTCAAATTTTGACATAAAGCCTAAAATTTTGAGGAGAGATGGCAACACGACCCCGAAAGGATGAAAAGCAAAGTTGACCTCGACGAAATTTGTGCTTAGCACGTAAAGAGCAGGAAAAAAATGCCTCAAAGCAATTTTTCTGAGGCGCTAACGATTCTGCCAAATCGCTCACGAACAGCGAAGATACAGCAAGCATTTAAAAATCAAAGTAACTAATCAATTTTACACGCCACACCCATGCTTGTTAGCAAATGTATTTATATTTAGAGCACTAGAGTGAAACTATTAAAACTGTGGCTCTGAACAGAATCTTTTTCGCTCCATTTGCATATTGGAGACATTTTAAAACTAAACAACCACCTCAACTCTATTTTGTTCAGTGATATGAGTTCAGTAGTTTGCAGTTCTACCATAATAAAAACAAAGAGGAAATTTAAAATACTGCTTCAAAAACATTATTATGTTAAGTTCAAAGAATAATAACAATAATTACAAAACAAAACAAACGTCATTTCATTTATTCACGAACTGATGATAAACAGATAGGTGCAGGCATGGCTATGACTAAGAAGTTTGCTTTGTAACCATGTGGTTCCTAGTCCAGTCCTACTGCGTGGTATCTTGGGTGTCTTCTAGTATAGCCCCGGGCGATCAGTGGATCAAATGCCTGTGTGTAAGTGTGTGTGTGAGAGAGAGAGAGAGAGAGAGAGAGAGAGAGTCTTTGCTCCCCATCACTGCTTGGCAATAGGTGTTATGTTTACGTTCCCATAACTTGCGTTTCGGCAAAAGACACCGATAGAATAAGCACCAAACTTGAAAGAAACTAAGTACTGGAGCTGATTTGTTCATTTAAACCTTACAAAGCGGTGCCCCAGCATGGCCGCAGTCCGTTGACTGAAACAAATAAAAATAAAATACCAAAACCAGACACAGTCTTCTGAAGTAGACAATTCCATTAACAACACAGTAATGAATAAATATACAATGCACATCATTAAATCCAAAGAAGTAGAAAGAAACAAATTATAATTTTCTCACAAAATAGCCCTATTTCAATTTTTTTTTCTCAAAATCAGATTTTTTCAAGATTATTACTGAAAAAAACAGAGAAAAGAAGAAAAAAAACACTGTACAAATCCTGAATCAGAATATGTGCTTCTTGAGTGGGCAAAAACACCCGTTTAACAATTCCTATACTCACCTAATAGTTAACTTTCGTTTAAAGTAAAGTAGAAATTTAGAGCTGCTAACGGTGGTCTTTCACTTCAAGGGCATAAATTTGAGGAATTGAAAGTGAAAGAAAATTAACCCAGTTAAGTATAAAAATAAATGTGGCTATCATGAACTAATGCGAACTAATGATGGACGGATAAGGGCAAGCATGCTTAAAAGAGTGTTAGTAAATGTCATTATCATAGATAGCTGGCAGAATCGTTATCATGCCGGATAAAATGCTTCGCGGCATTTCGTCCGTCTCTACGTTCTGAGTTCAAATTCTGCTGGAGTTGATGGAATAAGTACCAATTGAACACTTGGATCGATGTGACCAATTAGACCCTCCTCTAAAAAAATTTCAGGCTTTACATCTATAGCGGAAAGGACTTATAGGTATCTGGTGTTATAACTCAGCAAAATTATACAAATTAAGACATTGCAACAAAGTGAAAAAAAAAAACAACAAAAAAACAAAAGCGAAGACGAAAGAAACAAAACGACAAAAAGATATACGTAAAAATTATTCATAAGTTTCTATTCCCGTAAATTTTCATGGAAGTGGAAGACGGATTTACTACTTCTTTCGATGCGTATTTAAACAATAGAATCTCATTCACTGTATACACTAACTAATATCAACCTCCCATATATATATTATATTCACAACGATGGGCAGACGATTTAGTTTAATGATTTGGGCCCAAGATAGAAAAGAATGGCGCAACTAAGAAAGAACTGAAAACTATAGTGACCAGCACTGTATATCAATACCCGATAGATAGGTGGATACAGGATATATATATATATATATATATATATATATACGGGAGTAAGCACATGAAATGTGCAACAAGGTGGAAAAAAGAGTACTCAAATACCAGAGGTAGAGTAATATGCTTTATTTAAAAGCAGCAGAAATATAACAAAAAAACCGTTACTCTGAGTTTCACGTTCTCGTTCATCGGACTGTCCGATGAACGGGAACGTGAAACTCTGAGTACCAGTTTTTTTGTTATATTTCTGCTGCTTTTAAATAAAGTATATATACATATATATATATATATATATATATATATATACACATACATATATACATCTTTGTGATATAATGCTTGGGAAAGAATATATTTGCGGCTGAAGATAGCTTTATACCATCCTGTCTATCAATTATATACCCATATAATGATGCAACGGCTGTTTGTGTATAAAGCTTGAAACACATGTACCGTGGAATCCTTTGTGTTCTGTTTTAATTTTACGTTTTTAATTCATATATATATATATATATTGAAAAATTGCAAAACAGTACATTAACCCTTACCTAGCTTCCAGAAATCTAGGAAGTGTTTTGAATAAACATATCCTATTTTTGAAGTTGGTTAATTTGCATACGGTGTGTTAAAAACAGTTTCGTTCCTTACTTTTTCAAATGGAGTGACACGGATTAAACATACTTTAGAATCCATTAATTTGTACCTCTAGCTGTTAAATAAAGCCATGCTCTTTCGTTTTCATCTAGTATACATGGTACAGTATGATATAAGACTTTTCAGTAGATTGATAATTATCAATGAGATCCTGCTTTAGAAGTGTATTAATGTGAATCTGTTAAATACAACTTAGCTCTTTACTTCTTATAATTTATTTTATATTTTATGTATATATTTAGACTGTCTCTAGGAAACCAGAAAATTCAGAAACCTGGGACATTTCCGGTCCCAAATTTACCGGATAATTGGCCCGGTACTGTGATTAGAACTCCATGAAAATTCATGTTTATCCAAATTCCAATAATATATTAAAACAAAATTTGTCCTGCAATTTTCTTTTGGTATTATACACAGTTGAATAACTTACAGAGTATCTATGAGAATAGAATAAAACGGAGGTTTATAATGAGAAATATGATAAACTAAGTCTCCTGCTCTCGGATATATTTTTTATCATCCGCAACAAGAAATGTTTTATTCCCGTTTTCTAATATCAGAGATGACGATTTCTCGTCCGAGCATGTGGCTGGCAGTGAGAGAGATAGTGCCATTGAAAAAGCTCAAAAAATCGGAATACGATTGGGGCTCTCGTTGGTCGCTGCTGGGATAGATTTTCGTCTCCTTTCTCTCTCTCTCTCTTTGGTGTTTATTGTGTTTTTAACACAAGTCCATATGAGATATTATCTCGGGATAAATACTGGAGTAACTGGCCTATCGATTGCGTACGTATATATGTTAAGTATAATACATATTTTCATCACATACCTTAGTTGCGTATTACATATTTTTTCTCTCTATATATATTTTTCTTTATCGTATAATCTACATTTTGTACTCCATGTAAAATATATTAATCAAACCTTATCGTGTTTATCTACTAAACTACTTCTATCGCTCGGTTTGGACTTTTGTTATGATCACTCTCGATGGCATGGGCCTTTCCCAAGAGCAGTGGATCTCAACCATTTTTTTAAAAAAATCTATGGACCCCTTTGATTACTATTTTACTCAGGTGAACCCTTTATCGCCCCTTGAAGTTTAAAAGTTAATCTTATAGATACTTCTTTCAAAATTCCTATTTTGCCTTCCATATATTCACTTGCTTAGGTTGAACTATGGAAAACATCATAGAAAGAAGCCTAGCTGCTTCTTGCAATAAATACATCTAAAGCAACATCTTATCATGGACCTTTAATTCACCACTGTGGCTCCCCAATTTACTATTTTGCTTGCGTGAATCCCCAAAGAACTTATATGGACCCACCCTCATATGAAGCCTCGTTAAACTGCCCTAGACGAAGAAGTCGGAATTTACGTTCATATTCATTGGACCACCATTCTGTACAATCCATATTGAGCTTATTCAAATCTCATCAACTAACAGGGTGTGTATGTATGTATATATATATATATATATATATATAACAAACTGAGGAAAAGAAATCCTTCAAAGCAGTGTGTTAAACATCCATTTCACTGGTACGTCATTTGGATACCATATAAATATTGGAATAATTATAACGATAAATTAAATACAGATATATTCTATTGACAATTCAATCATTTATTTATATATACAATTATTAGATTAAATACTATGAATATAATATATAACATAACATAATGTTATATAAATAATTATAAAAACCATAAAAGGCCAACAAATTGTTTCGGCTTATATTTTATCTGATATACATAATCACAGTTCCCATTATATATATATATATATATATATATAGTCACTTCAGGGTCATGGCTGAGAAAAAACGAAATTCCGTGTAAAAGGACGACTGGATTGTAAAAATTAATTCAAATGTTTGTGTTATGAGCGTGAGCGTTAACTATTCAATCTTACACCCCAACGGAAGATACAATCAAGCAAGTGCAATCCACAAACATCGAAACTCACTCATTATATCTCAAACACGTGCATATAAATGTATATAATTAAGTATCTAAGTTTTCTTCTACGTATAACTGCAACAAAAAATATATAAACAATTACATCTTTCAGTACAACTCTTTTATCTATTTAAATTAGTTGGTATTAAAAAAAATTATTGTTTAAATTAACTAATAATAATCTTATATATTTATTATTAATATCTACTACGGAGTTATTCCTCTCTGTGTGTGTGTGTGTGCGTGCGCGCGCGCTTGCGCACTCTAGATGTGAATGGAATTATAGAGGAAGACTAGAGTTGACATAAGTTTGCTTAACCAGAGCCAATCCGGGGCTGAACAACATAACGAGCAACGATTCCAATCTCTAAAATTGAGGGAAAGAAAGAATCTTAAAAGTGAACATTTTCAAGAAAGCAATATTGATAGAAAGTTTAGACAGAAAAGAAGAAGAAGAAGAAAAAAAAATTACATGGGGTTCTAAAAGGGATTTGTAGCTTTAGCAAAGTTTCTTTGCACTTTTATTGAAAATAACTGAAACACAGTGACTTACTGTATACAGGAATGAATTCTTACTAATTACGTCAGCAAGTCAGTTTTAATCTTCAGTTTACATTTACGTTTCTTTGCAAAAATCAACGCCAAAGAGTAACAAAAGTCTTTTTCAATATATATATATATATATATATATATATATATATATCTTTTACTTGTTTCAGTCATTTGACTGCGGCCATACTGGTGCATCGCCTTGAAAGGTTTATAGTCGGACAAATCGACCCCAGAACTAATTTTTTTAGGCCTAATACTTATTCTATCGGTATATTTTGCCGAACCGCTAAGTTACGGGGACGTAAACATACCAACAGCGGTTGTCAAGCGGCGGTGGAGGGAAAACCCAGACACAAAACGGGGAGAATGGTTTGGCCGGATATGGCTGGTTATAACTGCTAAACGGTTAAAGCTTTAACAATGTAGTCGTACTGTAACAATCCTAGATGGTTTCAAAGACCATCTAGGTTGCTTTTCTATGCAAACATTTTAAGTATTATACACGATCATAGGCGCATTTATGACTGTGTGGTTGGCTAAGAAGCTCACTTTGCAACTACGTGGTTACTAGTGCAGTCCCACTTGCACAAATGTCTTTTAATAATAATGGTTTCAAATTCAGGCACAAGGCCCAGTAACAGAGGGGTGAGGTAGGTTATCGATTATATGGACCCCAGTACACAACTGGTGCATCAATTTTATCGATTCCAGAGGGATGAAAGGCAAAGTTGACTTCAGCAGGATTTGAAATCAGAACGTAAAAAAGAGAAAAACGTACTAAATACCGACACTCTAACGATTCTAAAATAAATTTAAAACAGAACTATTCCATCGACTTAGTTTATTAGAAATGAATAATAAACTAAATCTATTCTTTAATCGGTTTCAATCGATACAACTGAGGACATGCTGGGATACAGCTTTCAAGAGCATATTTAGTCGATCACATCGTCTAAAATTTATTTTACCGACCACAGCGGTAGAAAGGCCGTAAAAGGGATACGACTATATATATATATATATATATATATATATATATATATATACACACACACACACACACACACTCTCTCTCTCTTTTTCTCATACACACACACATCTCAAATGGCTACTACTATTACCACCACCACCAACAACAACAACAACATCACCACTTAGCAATTTATTCTAGAGATAGGATATTTGGGAAAAGAACTGCTGCTGAAGCTTGCGACACCATCAATAGTAATGTTCTGAAAATAAACGTTTTAATTTGATAACTACACAATTTGTTTGTTTGTTTGGATGGTTGGTTGATTGGATAGTTTAGTTGGTTGGCTGGCTGTTGTTATACGTAATAGTTCTCTCTCACGCTCTCTGTGTCTCTCTTTTAACGCAGACACAACACATTTATTTATCCTGCCTTTTTTTAACCAGGTCCTATCTCGGTTTCTATTGATTTGAATTGAAAACCATCAGAGAAATTACGAAGGAAAATATGTTCTGTATACATTTCGTAAAATTTGAATAGTCTAGTCTGAACCACTAACATGAGGTTCCTTAAAAGAAACATCGCCTTTAGGAATCACTGGTGGGCTCCCAAAGTAGAAAGCAAAGTGTTAAGGGAGATTTACTTGTTATATATAGCAGCTTGAACAACCACACAAAGATTCCATCGTTACCAGTCACAACAAATGGAAGTCAATTCAATCTACCTATATCCTCTCTTTGCTAAGAAACTTTGAGGTTGGTCAAACAGAGAGCTAATATTTTGACAAAAATTAATATTAGTAATCAATAGCTCATTTGATTAATGATGAACGAGAGGTATTTTACATGCCTGTAAGGCAAGAAAAATATTCTTCATAACTAATCTTACATTTTTGCTAACAAAAAAAAAATAATAATACAATAAAAAATATTGATAAGCGATTCTCGCAACCACTAGCTGGAATACACAGGTGCTTACAATTGTCAAGTATTACCTCTAAATTTCAATTTACCTACGTATATAGAATATATATATAGACACACGCACGCAAGCACAAGAGACGTTTTGCTCCAATGCAGAAACTAGAGATCCACTAAGAGATATTGCAAGCTCTTCTCCAGACAGTGATATGAAAGTTATCACAATGTCGGAAACCCTTTCGTATCTCAGAATTACAAACGTTTCGACACTTAGCCAATATGCTTCACCTGCAGAGGGATTTCACCTGCAATCTCTTGTAAGCCACACAGAATGACATTCCGTCTGTTACAACGGCGACGAGGGTTCCAGTTGATCCGATCAATGAAACAGCCTGCTCGTGAAATGAACATGCAAGTGACTAAGCACTCCACAGACATGCGTACCCTTAATGTAGTTCTCAGGGAGATTCAGCGTGGCACAGAGTGTGACGAGGCTGGGTCCTTTGAATTACAGGTACTATTCATTTTTGCTGGCTGACTGGACAAAAACAATATGAAATAAAGTGTTTTGCTCGAAGACACAACGCGCCACCGGGAATTGAATTTACGACCTTACAACCACTGAGACATGCGCCACGAGCCGAATATCCTAAATCCTAAACCACTTTAGGATATCCTCTATATCATGTATACATGCGTTCAGATTCAACTCACGTGTTTAAATTTCATACGGCTTATAAAATTATAAATAAGAATATCTTTAAAAAAACAAGCTTAGCAACAGAAAAATGCCTTCTTCAGTAATACCCCCCCCCACACACACACACACAAAATTCTTTCATCTACTGTACAAATCATAAACGAATACTTTTTTTTAATGCGTACTGTGTGAATTGAAAATTAAGTTTCTTCACAACAAAACAGGCAAATATCGAGAAGATAGAAATTGTAAATTAACATATCAATCACAAATTTATATTAAACTATATTTTAACAAAAAGAGCTACTGATAGAAAAGCATTCACAACAGATCCTGTGGTTTTCAGGATATCTTCCTGGCATAAATCACGAGAGACCATGAAAAACGGTCTGGAGCACTGCCATTCCCGAATCGACAAATAAATAAATAAGTCAGCTAATAGATAATAAAAAAAGGCATGTTTGAAATAACATTCATTACTTGCTTAAGTATTCATTTATTACATAGCTACAAGGCCATATAATTCATATATTTAGACATACGATACTACTCTCTATATGATATCTGTCTATAATTTCCATATTTTCGTTGCGCGATTAAAATCTCGCTTTACAACCACGTGGTTTCAGGTTTCAGTCCTACTGAACGGCACATTGGGCAAGTGTCTTCAATTATAGCCCCGATCCAACCAATGCTTTTCAGCGAATTTAGTAGACGGAAACTGTGTGGAAACCTATCGTATATATATGTGTGTGTTTGTGTTTCCAAGCAGTCACCCACCCATTGTTTGACAACAGGTGTTGGTTTGCTTACGCCCTCATAACTTAGCAGTTCAGCAAAGGGTCCAATAGATTAAGTACCAAACTTTAAAATAAGTATTGGGGTGGATTTGTTCGACCAAACCCCTTTGAGGTAGTGTCGTGGTATGGCTGCAGTCCAGTGACTTACACAACACACACACACAAAACAACTCGAAAAGAGACATGACGAATAAAACTAACAATTTAAAATGCAATCAGAAATCTCCATTAGCCTTGCCTTTAAGAGATTACTTCCAACACACACGGTATATATTTGAATTATTGTGAGAGATATTTCAGAAACAAAATGATTAAACGTACATGAAAACTACTACACAATACTTATAAAAGAGTAACTGGAAAAGGAAAAAAAGAAACCTTTACTGATTGGGTAAAAGGCATATTAAGAAAGAAAAAAGAAAAAAAGATTTAAAACGTAAAATGATAAGATTCGTGAAAATTAGGTAATGTATCAGTTGTACAGGTAATTCAAAGATGTTTAGCGAGTACATATGTAATAACGATGCATATACATCAACATATATGTGTATACATACATATAAGAGTATGTGTCTGTGTGTAATTATGTGTGTATTGTGCGTACAAATATACATAAGTCCACACACATACATATCGATGTATATACACATATTTATAGCTACATATCAGTACACAAACACACATACGCCACAATACCTCCAGGTATTGAAGTAATTGTAACACTATGACATTATTAACACTGAGACAGCAGATAACTAATTTATTATAAGAGTCAAACGCTGTTTTAACGAACCATTTGACGCCTCTTACACACCAAGTTTTTCTCCATTCTCATGTACAAAAGAAAAAAACCCCACCTCAAAAGCTTTTTCACCTAGGAGATCCAACTATAATTAGCAAATTCCCGAAAGGAAGTGGAAAGGAATGTATCCAAAGATTCAGTCAAATGCATCGTGCCGATGATAATGGTTTCAAACTTTGGCAAAAGGCCAGCAATCTTAGAGGCAGTGGGGGAGGGGAATCGGTTACATGGACTCCACTACTTGGCTGGTACCTTATTTTATCGACCCTGAAAGGTTGAAAGGCAAAGTCGACTTCGATGTAATTTGGACTTGGAACAGAAAGAAACGCGCCAACGATTCTGTCAGTAGATGATTTCTTTCGTTGGCCACAAGGACCAAAGGCACTGAGGGCAACACCAAAAGACAAAATACAATACACACAAAAGGAGACACAATAACAATAAAAATATAACAAAAACCATGAAAATACAAATCAGAAAGATAAATAATTCCCCAAAGTTGGGATGAGTACACCAAGGGTGGTAATTCGAGAAAACACCACAAATAATAATCCCATCAATACCATCAGCCCAGTACATGACTGATTGATACTTTATCTACCGGTCCCCACAAAAAAAGATGAAAGGCAAAGTTGACTTCGGCACGATTTGAAAAGGGCCGAAACGGTACAGCATATTTCTTTGGGCAATCTTAACGATTCTGACAAATAATAATAATCGTTTCTGATTTAGGGACAAGTGCCAGGAATTTTGAGAGTAAGGATTAATCGACATATCAAGAAATGCAAGGCAAAATTTGACTTTGGCGGGATTTGAACTAAGAACTAAAAGAAAGAAAAAAACATACATGAATATGATTAACTGATATATATATCTTTTATGTTTAACTAGTTTCAGTCATTGGACTGCAGCCATGTTGGGGCACCACTTTGAAAGGCTTCAGTCGAACAATTCCACAAAACTACTTTAAGTTTGGTCTCATTCTTGGTTTGTTTGTTATTTTTTTTACCGAATCGCTAAATTTCGGGAATATATATAAAAGAAAAACCCAGTCTAGAACATTTAACCCCACTCCACCCGTAGACAATTTCCCCTGAGGACAACAGATGATGATTTAAAACTTCTTCATATTGGAGAGGGGGTAATTAACCAAGGGGAGTAATTGTCCCTGATACGAAATAAACACCGGTTGTCAAGTAGTGGTACACACAGAAACTGACACACACACACACATATATATATATATATATATATATATATATATA
>NC_068996.1:22974332-22974885 GCF_001194135.2 Octopus bimaculoides | reverse complement strand
AATTTTTTTTTTCTCCGTGTTTTTCTCCTTGTCTCCGTATTCTTTCTGTTGAAGAGCGTAGCTCGAAGCGTCAAAGACTTTCCGTATTCCCGAGCGTCATACTAATATATACTTTTGTTATTTACACCACCTGTCCTCGTCTGTTGTTATTATTTGTATATTCTCCCATATATATATATATATAGATGACGGGCTTATACGCCGTTTCTGTCATCTAAATTCACTTGCAAAGCATTGTCGGTCAGTCCGGGGTTATAGCTGAAAACACTTAGCCAAGATGCTGTGAGCTTCTCAATCACACAAAACCAAGCCCACATTTGTATTCTTTTACTCGTTTCAGCCATGCTGGAGCACCACCTTGAAGGTTTTTTTTAGTCGAACAAATGGACCCCAGAACTTCTTTTTTTTAAGCCCAGTACTTAATTCTATCGGGGTCTTGCTGAACCGCTAAGTCGCGGGGGACGTAAAAACACGAAAACCGGTTGTCAAGTGATGATGGAGAAACACAGACACACACATTATATATATATATATATATATATATATATATATA
>NC_068996.1:22971326-22973350 GCF_001194135.2 Octopus bimaculoides | reverse complement strand
GTAATCGACTTGTCCTCTCACCTCAAATTTCAGGCCTTGTGCCTATAGTAGTAGAAAGGATTATATTAAATGCTGGTAAATTTTTTTTTATAAATACCCGGAGACACTGGGAAGACCGGTAACGAGGTTGTTGTTGTTGTTGGCGGTGGTGGTGGTGGTGGTGGTGGAAGGGTGATGGTGATGGCGAGGCAAGGAGAGGGGGGGGGGAAGGAACGTAAGAACCACTCTTTAAACTCCCACCTCAAAAAATGAACCTTAAGGGAAGGGATGACGCCGAGCAGTGCGCGTCCCCACCACCACCACTATTCACATACGCACATACACTTCCAACCCCCATGGTTTTTCATAGCAAACGAAGGCAGGCAAGACTGATGGATGACTTAACCTACATTTATTTATTTAGGCAAAGAGAAAGTGCAGACTATATGGAGCATAGAGAGGGTCGGCAGTTCGTTAAAAAAAAAAAACGAAAAAGAAAGAAAGAAAAAAAACTTTGGGGATTAATGTAGAAACCTATACTTCAATAATAACAGAGATGTTGTGGTGGTGATGATGATAAGGAGGAAGGGGTACAGGGGGCTACGAACGTAAGAACCACTTTTCCGTTGTCTATTCTGATACCAGAATTGTTCACAGGTATACTTTCAAGACAAAGCAGTATTCAGTTACCTGGATAGGATATTACACAAGGAGGAACATCAAGATGATGATGATGATGATGGTGGTGGCATTTGGGATAGTGTCAATGATGGCGATGAGACTTGTAGTGAGCGTTCATCTGACCCAATACCAATAGGAGGTTGTGTCTTTTCATCAAGATATATCTTAATTATCTGTGTGTTGCCTTTCATCCTCTCGGGAGAAGAAATAAAATAAAGTACTGTGAAGTACAAGGGTCGATGTAACCGACTTGCTTCCTCCCGAAATTAGAAATAATAAGAACATCAATAATAATAGTAAAATAGCAATAACAACAATTATTATTATTATTATCATCATCATCATTATTATTATTATTATTATGTGGAAGGGAACAAAAACAAAAGTTGATAAACAAAATAAACAATTTTCCGATAATCTAGTTAATGCGATCCTGTAACAACATCTAAGCTGATTCTTTTAATATATAATCCAGTAATTTTGAATCGAATATTTTTTTTTACCAACAGATGACATACATACACGCATACACACGCAATACCTATATATAATATTACGGTCTATCTAATGCTTATTATTATTATTATTATTATTATTATTATTATTAAGCAATATGCATATACAGTCCTAATGACTGAATTGATTACTAGTATCGCTATGCCGAAGTGATGAAATATATATTTTCGTGTGTGTAATTTGAAACACAAAAAGATAGTTGAAACACGCTAAAGATAATGAAAAAATATATAGTTGAAGTTATTTACATAAAAGAAACATTAAAAATCTCTCTCTCTCTCTCTTTATATATTCATATTTCTGCTGCTTTTAAATAAAGTATATTCATATATATATATATATATATAAACGATGTGTGTGAGAAGGTACCCTTCCCCCCTTTGGTGTCCTAAAAAGACAATAGTCGCTAAATGGCACATAGATGGAAGGTAAGAGAAAAGAGATGGGGAAGCTAATACTTAATGAAGAAAAATTTTAAAGATTTTAATCATTGCAAATATTATTATTATTATCATCCAGAATCGTTAGCAGGCCGGGCAAAATGCTTAGTGGTATTTCGCCTGTCTTTACGTTCTGAGTTCAAATTCCGCCGAGGTCGATTTTGCCTTTCAACCTTTCGGGGTCGATAAATTAAGTATTATTTACACACTGGGATCGATGTTATTGACTAGTCCCCTTCCCCCAACATTTCAGGCCTTGTGCCTATAGTAGAAAGGATTATTATTATTATTATTATTATTATTATTATTATTATTAATGACTTCATACATTAAGCAAAGAAAAAAGTTTTAATTTACCTTTTTCTTTTTCAGCTAAATCTAGGAATAACATCATATATTTATTCTGTT
>NC_068996.1:22970317-22970931 GCF_001194135.2 Octopus bimaculoides | reverse complement strand
TGGGACTAAGAAATAAAACCTTTATAGTTTTTGAATGTCTGAGAATTAATTAACTGATGATGATGGTGATGAGTATGACAAAACTCGTTTTACAAATTAGTATGTGTGTGTGTGTAAGAGAGAGAGAGAGAGAGAAAATGGAAAACTTGCAAAATCTGTACATACAATACAGCGGATAGTTCAATGTAGATAAGGCCTACAAGGAGAATAAATAGACAAACTTATCTGTATTACAACACGTGTGTGCTATGTATGCATGTGTGCGTGTGTTTATATATATATATATATATATATATATGCATTAATATATGCATACATATGTGCGTGTGTACCTGTACAATTATAGGTCACGTAACAAGTTTCCACAAACTACGTCATAATTTAATTAGAAAGACTAGGGAAATGTATATTTTCGTGCAACGAAATAATGATGTTAAACGACCTCGTTATAGAAACTAACAAGAATCCTGTTCAATACATAATGCACATGGAGGAAATCAGGTTTCAATTTGTGATAAGAGATTAGGAAACAAAAACAAAAAAAATCTGCAGATAGTAACAGCATAACTACAGTTTGAAGCCACCTCTACGCCACAACTAACTTTTATTTTCTC
>NC_068996.1:22969401-22970217 GCF_001194135.2 Octopus bimaculoides | reverse complement strand
GTGAATCTGAGAGAGGAATACGTTGAATAAAATCATAATTAACTGATCCTCTCCTTGTATTTTCTTTTACGCAAAGCCATGATATACATCCCCGATTTATTCCTTTTTTTTTTTTGTTTTCTGTCTTTTCAATCACCAAAGTAACTAGGGACTTATGAAAGAAAAGCTTTATATTACCTGAACGTATGAAACGAGGGCTAATAAAAAGGTCTGAGAACAAGTATGGATGCATAGACAAACTTATGAAAATATTTTGGACAGGGAGAGAGTTAAAAAATATTCGTCACATCGCGTTTCGCTTTTTTGGGTTAAACAAACCATAAAGAAATGTCTTCTAAAACAAGGCACTCGAGACAATCCGTCAAATGTATGTTTCTCAAAGATCATTTGTTTTTTTGCGAAGATTTTTTATCAACATAAGGTAAAACTGAAGTAAAAACAAAATTGGTTTAAAAGAAAAAGTTAAAATTAATTAGTAATCAACAAACACAAGGATGACGTTAAAAATAAAAATCTAGTTTTGTTTGGTTGGTATGAATGTAATGTAGTTTTTCGATGTCAGAAACAACATTGTTAACAGTGGAGGAGGACGAGGGGGTAAAACAAAACAATTACCAAAATTTAAGAAGAAAAAAGAAAGAATATTAAACAATGGTTTTTCATAAAAACAAAAATATTTTCCGTATTTTAAGTTACCAAATATTGTAGAAATAAATGCCGCTCTACAAGAATAACGAATAAAATTTTTAAATTCAGTTTAAAACAAACAAACAAAAAAGGCTTCCTCCCCCTCATCAATTTTTTTGAAATATGCGA
>NC_068996.1:22964690-22969019 GCF_001194135.2 Octopus bimaculoides | reverse complement strand
GCATGGTCAGCTTTGCTCGTCACCCTTTTGGGATCGATAATTTAGGTACAAGTTGTGCACTGGGGTCAATGAAATCGATTAGCCCCCTTCCTCCAAATCTCAAGCTTTGTGCCTATAGTAGAAAGCATTATTATTATTTTGTAAATATTTGACAGATTCTATTTACGAACATATAGGAACGGGGAAAGAGAATGATGAAGTAGATGATTACACCGTTAATGGTGGGCAAAAGTATTTTGTTTATATATATATATATATATATATATTGTTGTAATAATGAAGTCAAACGAAACAGTGATATATTGAAATAATTTAATACGTACGTTTCAGGTTTGCGTAATATATAATAGGAAATGTATCCATTACATAAACCTGCCTCAATTAAAGCAATTCTATGTATGTATGTACACACACTCACAGAGTAAACTTTCAGGTTTTAAAATTAGTTTAGCTGCAATCAACTGAAGCATTTTGAGGGGCCAATTTAATATAGTACAGGACAGTAGTGAGCAACATTTTTCGAGAAGCGGGCCGCATGAGACATGGCTCATTATCAGGTGAGCCGTACTACTAAAAACAATACAAGGTAATTTTTCATTAGGCGTGCCATTCAGAAAGTCCCGCAGAGCGCAGTTTGCCCATGACTTGCATAGAAGCTACTTTCTCTTTTGTACACACACATGCCAGCGCGCAAATAAATATATTGTAAAATGGTTAGTGACAAGAAGTGTATTGAATCACAGAAAACGTGCCAAAAAAACAAAACGCACAAATGAGACATAGTCCTGACTTGTTTGGAAGGGCCGTGACTCCCAATGAAGGAACTAGGTCCTTGACCCGTCCAGCATGAAAAAGCAGACGGACGAGTAACTATGGAAGTGTAACTTTTACAACCATCAGTAATATCAGGGAAATATGTCATAAATGCAATAATTAAATTAAACTTTTATCACGATTCCTTGGTGCTTATATAAAATTATGAAATTTAAAACTAACTTTCATAAGTAAAATATTTATTACTTTAAAATAAAATTACAACAAATCTCTCTTCTGCATAACTCGTCCTATAACTACTCTGTAATTTACTCCTCCCTCACGTCCACTTCCTCCACTGTTTCTAAGGTTCGTTCTCTTACTGTGTATGCGCACACTCATCCTGTACTTCTAATGTTAACTCTCTGTACCACTCAATCAACCAACTAATATTTATATCAGTTATAACACATACAAACACACACGCTTGCATATCGCATACAATGACCTCTTTCTTCATTAGTGGGTCATTGTTGAATATACTCTATATCTGATATAGATTGGTTTATATTGGTTGGAGTAACAACGTGCCACTTCTCTCACTTTTCATAGTGGTCAGCGCGTTTCTCCTCCATTATCTTCAACCCCACCTCAACATTGAGGCTGTCAACTACCTAAGTGAATCGACGGATAAGCAATGTATCCCGCTTTTTATAAGACTGATATCGCTTCCATTCAAAACGTCTTTGAACCAAACCCTTGACCATATAATAGCTGGCTGTAAGAGATGGAGAAACACGAGCCAAACATGCACGCTACAAGTGAAAACCATCTCAAACGATGCCCGCCTAGTGTGGGTTCAATGTAACGTTTATACAGGCGACTAGAATGATCTCCAGACACACTGAGTGTTAACGGTTTCCTAGATTTAAGTGTGTCGGCCGATTTTTGTTCAAACAAGATACAGGCGAGTGACATAAATATACAACTGCCAACAGACCTGAGTACTATTCTTTTCTACTCTAGACACAAAGCCCGAAATTTTGGGGGAGAGAGCCAGTCGATTAGATCGAACCAGAACGCAACTGGTACTTAATTTATCGACCCCGAAAGGGTGAAAAGCAAAGTCGACCTCGGTGGAATTCGAACTCAGAACGTAAAGACAGACGAAATACCGCTAAGCATTTCGCCCGACGTACTAACTAACGTTCCTACCAGCTCGCCGCCCTGTTACGAGGACTTGGGAGCTTGCTAAGTCACTTTCTGAACATTCCGAAAGGTAGACAGGCACCTGTTCGAGGAGATTCTGAATTCCCTCGGTCAATTTTTAACATGAGAAATGTTGCTTAATAAGAGTATCTGAATTGGAAGAGAGCGGCTTGTTGTTGTTTTTGTTGAACTGAGGAAATGGAGATGAGGGGCTAATTTGATGTGTACCACTGTCAGAGGTCACCGTCTTTAGGGCATTGTGGGTCAACGCCAATCTTTCACAAGCTGTAACGGCTGCTGAGATGATGGTCTGCAGTAGTACTTCCAGAGAATGAACAAGAATCAAGTCATCAGTATGCTATGATCTAAAGATTTGTTCAGGCTTGAGCATATTAGAAGCCCGTAACAACTGATGTCGGGGGTTAACAAAGCCTCCTACTCGTCTTATAGTTTATGATGATGAAGATATACATGTGTATGTACATGTGCGCATGCATAAATAAATCAACATGGTCACATATTAGGAAAACATAAAAAAGTAAAGGTTGCTAGCATGCAGCCACGACTAATTCCCGTTTATTTACACTTGAAGGTGTCAGATTTCTACCCTCCGGAAAGCTATTCAGGTCATCATTCATGAGTAGAACTGAGGGAGATTTCACAAATTTGGGTTTGCAACCAAAGTTTCTAAGAACATCCAACTGAAGTTCTGTTTATACTGTTAAAAACCTTAGACACATCAAAAGATCAAATGAACAGATCCCAATGTTTCACGCTGAAAGATATTGGCTGTGCTTCAATTCCAGTGTAAGCTGTACAGTGACACTTGGAGCGATGTGTTCTGATATTCATTAGCCGAGTCTTTTTTGAATACGATTTGGTCAGGACGTTCCCTCTGCACACATGCCGTTTTTCTCGCTTCTCCTTGTAATGATCGGCACGATTATCTTCCATTATCTTCAATCCCACCCCAATAGTGAGAAGCCAACTGCAGGACTGAATCGTTGCATAGCAATATCTTCCTCTTTTGCAAGATTGATGTTGCTTCTCTTCACAACGGTACTATGATTCTACTATTGGAGCATATTTGTCATTCTCATTTTTCTAGATGCTGAAAACGATATCAGCATCATTGCACTATTAACCCTTTGCCTAATCTGTGTATCACGATATACACAGGACATGTTTTCCTGGCGTCCATGCAACATATATGATACACATTCACATTTTCCCCTAATCATCAAAGTAACTTGTGACTTATCAAAAGAAAGCTTTATGTCAATCCCGACGTATATAAAACAAGGACTTAGTCTGAATAACAAGCATGGATGTTTAGGACAAACTTATGAAAATGATTTGGACAAGCAAAGAGTTAGTGGACGTGCTCCTGATTCCAACAGTTTAGCCAACGTTGTTGTAGCAATAAAACTGTTCTTATGCAGAGGTAACAACCCATCACACAACATTTCTGCAAGAATGTCTGACCCAGGAAATTTACACTTTTCCAAGAATTTTTATAGCAACACAAACGTCAGCAAAGCACGGCTGGTTGTAATAATGGATGAAGAAAGAGAATTCCACAAACTTGCTCCGTTACTGCTACTGGATCCACTTGCTTAAAAAGCATGTTGAAATTTACCCCCTCCCCAGTCTTTTTTTAATTTTTTTATAATTATTGCGACTGGTCTTTTCAGTAGAGATGTACCGATTGATGATGACTAGACAGGTATCATGAAACAATTCCTGAGACAATAGACGATGGTCTTTATCCAATCATAAGACATTGTGCATGTCATGTTTGTCAGTATGCAACTGACTGGATTTCAATAAGATCCACCGTATTCATTTTAACAGACCACAAAAGATGGATCTAACCTCTTTCAAAGAGACTGCACCTTTTAGAGTATGTGATGAGGGATTATACATATCATTCCACCAGGATCCTGGCAATTGTTGGAGTTTTTGATGCGTTTCGTTTTGCATGTGCTTGCGAGTATATACATACATACATACATGAAGTATAACATGTTCCAAAACTCCACCTCTATATATATATATATATATATATATATAGGTGGAGTTTTGGAACATGTTATACTTCATGGGGAAGGTTAAATAAGAGATTGGGGTGAACGGATGTTTTGGTTTTTTTATGTTTTTAAATTATTCCTGCGTTTCATACAACAGCAATGACAATGGTTGTGAAAGACTTTTTCCCCATAAATTTCAGTATTTTTTTTTTTTTACACTTTTGCCCCCAAACTCCATTCCCCTTTTCCTTCCTCGCGAGACAAGAGATAGCTACTCCGTAACTCCACGCACATGCACACACACACACACACACACACAGGGATAAGCGTGTAAATG
>NC_068996.1:22955730-22964661 GCF_001194135.2 Octopus bimaculoides | reverse complement strand
AATATATAAAACACATTTATAAACGTGTGTGTGTCCAACTTATACCAGCATGGAAAACGGACGTTAAATGTTGATATCTATATATACATCAACACCACGCTGTGTGTATATATATATATATATATATATAAAACTATACACTCAGACAATTATGTATATATTCTTAACACACGCGAATATATAGGTTATATTCACTTACACACACACACATATGCATACTTATACAATGTATTGTTGATTAACTCCATGTGTGTCCTGACCATCGTTTTATGTAGTGGCGAAGATGGTACCTAGGACCACATTTTAAATGTGTATTGTTCTTTCCTGTAATGGAGTGTGATTTGGGGGAGATTTGCTTACTATTTCTTGTAAGTCGAATGACTACATAGGTAATCCCTTGTAAACATGTGTGCATATTTATTACAAGCTGAGCAGTAGCATAAAATGCTAAAAAAAAATGAAAACAAAATGCATTGAAATAACGATAGTTCTGATGAGAAATATGCTGTTGATTTTATCAAGGTTTGTTGATACATTTTAAGAAAGATAAATGACTCAAGGTAACCATTATTTACAATTGGCTGCGAAGTAGGAAAAAAAAACAACTCAATATTAAATAAGAGAAGGGGGGAGGGAGAAAGAAAAAGGAACGTGAAAAAAACAGCGAGATAGAAAGAGAGAAAGTATTAGAGATAAAGAGAAAGGGGGAGGGAGGTTAATGTTGACAAGATGGCTGCTGTAGTGAGGCGTTTTAGTTGTAAATGTGATCCATCAAACGGCGGTTTTCTTTGACGACAGGAAGATCAGCTTCTGTACAGTTTTTTTTTTATATATATATATTTACCAGATTATAGGAAATATATATTATGTATAAATATATATGGAGAGAGAGACAGATATATTTATTTATTTATTTTTATTGAGTTACTTTTGTGTTTTAACTGCGGAAATCGAAAACTATGTCAGCCAGCACACACAGACACACACATACATAAATATTATAACATTCACACAGAATAAATACACACAACAATCAAATAAATAATCTAACCTTTGTACAACTGCTTTTTACATATGTATATATATAATTTTTCCCCTTACTAAACTAAATCAGTAATAAAAGACAAGACATTAAGGCTCCCTTGATCATTCTTGTTCGTATGTGTATGTGTGTGAGACAGATTTTTGTGTTTGTGTGTGTGTGTGTGTGTGTTCATTGGCTGACATAGTTTTCAATTCCCAGTTAAAATACATAACCTTTTGGTGTATTGTATAGGGAGGAAAAAAAAAACCTACCAATCTACGGCCAGAATCCGTTTCGTCATTCATCGTCATTGAAGTGCAAAAATATCCGCGAACCTGTTTTTTTGAATATTTATTCTCCTTTTCGTTTTTTTTTTTTTCACGTAAACTTTTACCTCAAAAAAAATTTTTTTTTAAAAACAAAAAACCCTACTGTAGGTCTCCTTCCTTGGACACAGCAGTTTTCCAAGAAAAAAGATTTATATTATTATTTTCTGTACGTGTTTAGAAAATTAACAAAATGGTACTCCGGTATTAATATACATACATATATAAATATTAATGTGTATATGTATATATAAATATAGGTGTGTCTATGTATATCGCTAAATATAAAGCGTGGCAGAGAGAAATGTGTCTTTGTATCTTACTTTATATTGTGCCAAATATATATATATGTATATATATATATATATATACATGCAAAATATAGTTTAAATGGCTTGTGGCCAGCAGAAATTTGATGTTAATCTGCGGCCAACAATAAAGACACCCGCAGATTTACAGAAGTAAAGTAAGACTTCTCGTAGCTTTATAAGATTATATATTACTGCTTTCACTCCGTCTCTCACTTGAAGCTGAAAAACTCTTTTGCCAAATGAGTATATCGTATGCGTGTGCCTGTAATATCTGTGAACGCTCTATATATATGTATATATACGTGTATGCATAAATATATACATGTATATATATATATATATACATATATATATATATATACATATATATATATTTACATATATATAAATATATATATATATATATAATCAATCTATCTCATTAGCTTAGCTCTCAGGGTAGCTAAATCTTTTCACAACTGTGTCTCCTGTCAGTCCGCATTGGATAACAACGTCACAGCCACTGTCGGTCATGTGACACGCATTTTTCGTTACGTCAAGCGCATGTTTTGCGCACATCACGTCCTGACCGCCAGAACGCAGTTAAGTGACTACAGAACGTCTGGACAATGGCGCGACGTTTGAAGATAGCAAAAGCTTAACTCATTTCACTTCTCAGATTTTATTTACTACTTACTCATAGTCAACACACGAGCTCTAGCCGTATCTTATGTTTAATTATTTTAAAATGTATTTGTATATATGTTGAAATTAGCGAGGGATAAAACTTGATTAATTACAGTGTATACTGTTTTATACGTTTACATTTTGTATACACACACACACACATTTGTTCTTGTTTACCTTTGAGATCTATTTAATCGAGCAATCCCGCGATCATAGTTTGTTCAACCTTTCAGCATTCTTTCATAGGGTATGTCTAGGACTATACCATCAAACTATGTCTTTCTCTCTTTTTTTTTTCTTTTTAAGCTGTTCTAGTCATTTGACCGGTCATGCTGGGGCATCGCCTTGAAACATTTTTAGCCGAATGCATAGACCACAGTACTTATTTTTTTTAAAGCCTAGTACTTATTCTATCGATCAGTTTTGTAGAACCGCTAGGTTACTGGGACGTAAATACCAACACCGGTTGTCAAGCAGTGGTAGTGGTGGGAGGACAAAGATACACACGCATATAGACATACAGAGTGGTGCTGAAAAGTTCCTGGCTTTGGGTAAAAGAAAATACAGGCGGATCAGTTAATTATGATTTTATCGACTATATTCCCCTCTCAGATTCACACATTTATTACAGCGGGCCTTCAGTTTTTTTTCTAAGTCCCATAAAAGAACTCGGAAGGTTGGGCCTCCAGCCAGCCCTTTCGAAACACCCTTAAAGCAGGGACTTTTTCAGCACCCCTTCGTATGTGTGTGTATATATATATATATATATATACACACACACACACATACATACGAATATACGAGGGAATTCTTTTCAGTTTCCGACTAACATATTCACTCACAAGGCTTTGGTCGACCCCAAGTTAAAGTAAAAGACACTTTTCCCAAGGTGACACGCAGTCAACTCCGAACTGTGTGGTTGGGAAGTAAGCTTCTTACCAAACAACCACGCCTGATCTATCTAGTTATTTCTATGCGATCCGTCTCGTGTTTTCTGTTACTTATATTCACTGAGGTAAAAATCAATGCTCGTTTCTATAGGTGCAGCTGTAGCTTTGTGGTAAGAAGCTTGCTTCTCAACCACATGGTTCCAGGTTCAGTAACATGGTATGGCGCCCTGGGCAAATGTCTTCCACTGTTGCCACAGGCCAACTAAAGCCGTGTGAGTGGATTTGGTAGACGGAAAGTGAAAGAAGCCCGTCGTATATACATATATGTGTTTGTCTTTGTGACTGTTTGCCCCCCTCGACCATGTTGGTGTGTTTACGTCGCTGTAACTTAGCAGTTCCACAAAAGAAATCGATAGAATACCAGGCTTTAAAAAAAAGTACTGAGTTTGATTCATTTGACTAAAAATTTTTCTCAAGGCAGTGCCCCAGCATGGCCATAATCTAATGACTGAAACGAGTAAAAAAGATAGAAGATTCTATAAATTTAACTAAGGATATTGACAACATGACATAAATAGTTTGTGTTGCTTTCCCCAAATAACTGTTTTCTTTATAACTTTATTGCATATTTTTATGAAATTTTACAGGTACATATTTCACAGATGTAAATTATAATTATTATTTTAATGTACTACTAGTTTTAGCCATTTGACCGGTCATGCTGAAACAATCGACCTTGGTATATATTTTTGAACCTTGTACTTATTCCATCGAACTTTGCTAAGTTATGGGGATGTAAACAAATCAACACCAGTTGTCAAATGGTGGTGAGAGACAAACATACATAGATGAGTGTGTGTGTGTATATATATATATATATATATATATATTTGATGGGCTTCTTTCAATTTCCATCTACCAAATCCACTCACAGAGCTTTAGTTGACCCAAGGCTATTGTAGAAGACACTTGCCCAAGCTGCGTGGCACATTGGACAAGTGTCCAATAGTTTACAACTCTTCCAACAATACTGAACCTAGAACCATGTGATTGGGAAGCAAGCTTCTTACCACACAATCATACTTGTCCATTTTTCCGAAAGTTATGAGGCAACAAAGTTGACTCATGTGAATTATCTAAAATTCCTCTAACCCCTTCTACTTCAAAAAATTTTTCACAACATATTCCAATGTAACCACTATCATCTACTCCATCTGAAAGGTATTGAAAGATTCATTAAAAAGAAATATTTTAAATAAGGGATGGCCAACACTAATTCCCTGCCTCTTGATACTCAGCAACAAATCCATTCAGCCATGCTGGAGACCATCTTCTGTTGAAGCATGTCTAAAAATTACAGCTGATTGAGCTTACACCCTTCTGATTGTGATAGTACTTGCACAAGAGCTGTGCAGGTCAATCCAGTTCATAAAAATTATGCAAAGAAGAGGTGACAATGCACACTTCTTCCAAAGTCCAACAACCAATTGGAAAAAGTTTAACCTAACATCATTTATCCAAACAAGCATCTAGCCATTTATATAGGGACTTCACAGCAATCACTTGTTGCCCAGTATTCCCAAATTTGTACAAAACTCTCCACAGCATGTCCTGCATATAGAATTAATATCTGGTCAAATGTGCTTCCTCCAGGTTGGAAGTCACACTGCTTTTCAGCTAGCTTTTCTAAACAATTTCCCTATATTATTTACTTGAAACCTAGCATATATATTACAGGGGAGGCTCAACAGAGTTTTCTCTATAAATAAAGCACTCTCTCTCTCTCTCTCTCTCTCTCTCTCTCTCTCTCTCTCTCTCTCCCCCTCTCTCCCTCTCTCTCTCTCTCTCTCTTTAAAGAATTGAGATGATATTCCCAGATAGTCATCACTTTAATGTCTTTCCAGAGGCCCAAACCATCCAGTGTATGAGTCATCCAGAGAACACCTCTATTTAAGGTTCTTTGCATTTCATCTTCTCCAGTGGCCTTGAGCACCTTAATTGCTTGTATGACTTCAACCTTTGTGAGTTTAGTCATCACCCTTAGATGCACTATATGTCCACAAGAAGATTATATCATCACTGGATTTAGGAAATTGGTAAGTACTCTACACCTCCCAAAAATACTCTTCTCTAGAGAAAAGAACCCAGTTCTTAATGACAGATGTGGAAGACAGTTTCCTGTTACGAAGTTGGCAGATAGTCTGCCAGAATACTTTATTGGTCAACCTAAAGTCAGAGTCTAGCTTAACCCTGAAATCTTCCCATGACTTAGCCTTGGATATTTTTTTACTATCCTTGCTGCAACATTTCACACTTCAATATACTGCTTGTGCAGAAGCAGAGAGTTGTTTCCAACTCTGTTTGGGTGACATTTTTTACTTCCTGGTTAAACCATGGGTTTCTTTTGCGACCTGATGCCATACCAAACTGCTTCCATCCACAGCATTGTACAGCCAAAGAAGAAGCTACCAAACATAACAATCTCCACTTCATTTCAACATCCTCACTCTATTCAGGAAGGTCTCTCAATTTGGATGTAATAGTGTCTGTATTATTTGTTTCTGATCCCATCATTTGCCAGGGCTTCTCCCACCTTATCCTCTAAGTCGCACTGTGAGTTCCATTTCCAGTACAGAAGTCTATTAAGGCCTCTCCATTTGTATTGAGTTCAGAGACACTTTTCCTCCCAATCACTCCTTTCCACATCTGGCAATCAGCGCCAACATGTGCATTGAAGTTGCTTTATAGAACAAATGACTCAATCTTAACTACATCAAATGTCGCAGTGACTTTGTCAAGGAAGGATTTGTATTTAGCCTTGCTGTTTGGAGTATATACTTGTTACAACCACACTAGGCATTCATTCAGCCTCAGCTTCAGGATGTAGGCAGATGGGAGTTTGTACGTATTCCCACTCTTGCTGGGGAAGATACAGCTGGCACCATGCTTGAGTTGTGGAGTTTCTAGCCTCTATCCAACCAAATCTATGGTACAAGAGCAATAGAACCTTGCAAAGGAAACTCCAGCTATATCTAGGTGGTAGTGTTTGACCTCCTCTAGTTCCTGCTCTCCACCTGAAAGGGTTGTGACAGTCAAATCCCCAAACATGAATGGGTGTTCCCTCATGGACCATTTTCAGGGTTCTGCGACATGCATCCTTTGTGTTCCCACCCCATGCCTCCCAGAACAAACTGCAAGCTTGGGGTGGAAACTAATATATTTTCTGAATGGACCTTCTACCTAAGATTCAACTGTGACAGACAATACAATATTTTTATTCTTTTGAATCTCTTTCGTAATGCAGTTTTTGGTGGTCTTTTTGTACCAGGCTCCAAGCTGGTATTATGTTTGACCCGTGAAGATACATATGAATATATATATACATATGAGTAGCCATGAACCTCCTCTACAACAAGAGCCTGCTCTACTCCAACCTCTTACCTTAACCCCACCCCATCTAATATACAGAGGTAACATCCTACCTCCTTGGGATTGTTGACTTTCGAGCTATATGGATGCACTCAATAGTGTTTGGTGGCACGAAAAAATAACTTCCAGTACACACTGTGAAGTGCTTGGCATTAGAAAGGACACCTAGCTTTAGAAACCATGCCAAAACAGACACTGGAGTACAATGCAGTCCTTGACTCATTGGATCCTTGTCAAACTGTCCAACCCATGCTAGCATAGAGCAAGGATGTTAAATGATGATAATGATTGCTTTTATCAGCATGGAGAAAGCCTTTGACAGAGTCCCCTGCTCCCTTATCTGGTTGTCAATACTGGAAGCTAGGGATAGATGAGTGATCAGTGAGAGTTGTACAAGTCATGTACAGGGATGCTGTCAGTAAGTTGAAGGTTAGCAATGAATTTAGGATACAGGTAAGGGTTTACCAAAGATCATTCCTCATCCCCCTCTTGTTCATCATAGTCCTCCAGGCAATAACAGAGGAATTTCAGATGGGATGCTCCGGGGAGCTCCACTATGCTGATGACCTTGTTCTTATAGTTGAATCACTACCAGAACTAGAGAATAAATTTAAGACGTAGAAACAAGGTCTAGAATCAAAAGACCTTAGGGTCAACCTAGTAAAAACCAAAACCTTGGTAAGTAGGAGAGCAGACAAATCACAAATCCTTTCAGATAGATGGCCCTGCTCAATCTGTAGAAAAGGTGTAGGTAGAAACTCCATAAGATGTACCCAGTGTAAGCTATAGGCACATAAGAGGTGCAGCAATATCAGAGGAAGGTTAACAGGGAAAATGGTTTTTGTGTGTGGAAGGTACACAGGTACAATTAACACTAAAAATGTACAGAAATTAGACTCTATCCAATACCAGCAGGGAAAACTTGTAGTCAATGGCTTCTGTTACCTATGTGACCAAGTCAGTAGCAGGGATGAATGCTCTGAGAGAGTAACTGCTCAAATAAGAATAGGCCGGGCAAAGTTAGAGAATCCTACCTCTGCTGGTAACAAAAGGCCTCTCTCTCAGAGTGAAAAGCAGACTGTATGATGTTTGTGTGCAAACAGCCATGCTACATGGCGGTGAAACATGGGCTGTGACTACCAAGGACATGCATAGACCCATAAGAAATGAAGCTAACATGCTTCGCTGGATGTCTAATGTCAGTGTGCATGCCCGACAGTATAAACGCCCTAAAAGAAAAGTTGAGCATAAGAGACAGATGTGGTGTGCAAGAGTGATGACTGTGCTGGTATGGTCATGTAATGTGTATGGATGAGGACAACTGTGTGAAGAAGTGGAGGTAACCTGTGGAAGAGGTAGACCCAGAAAGACATGGGATGAGATGGTGAAGCATGATCTTTGAATGTTGGGCTTCACAGAGGCAATAAGTGACCAAGACCTTTGGCAATATGCTGTATTTGACAAGACCCATCAAGCTTAGTGACATTGTAGTCATAATTGATGCCAGTGTTGCGTAACTGGTGCATAAAAAGCATCTTGAAACGTTTGGTGATATGTTGTGCTTGAGAAAACCTGTCAAGTCAAGTGAAATCATAGTCATGGTCGACGCCAGTGCTGTTTAACTGGCATCCATGCCAGTGGCATGTATAGAGTACCATTCAAGCATTGGGTGTCATGGAGGCAGTGACAGGTGACCAAGACCTTTGGGGATATACTGTACTTGAGAAGACCTGTCAAGCCAAGTGAAATCATAGTCATGGCCGATGCCAGTATCAGATCAGTGGCACATAAGAAGCACCCTTAGCGTTGATGCCGTAAGAAGCACCACTCTTAGAATGATTGTCATTAGGAAGGGCAGCCAGCCATAGAAACCTTACCAAATCAAAATGGAACTCGATGCAGCTTACCAGTTTTCAGTCAAACTGTCCAAACCATGTCAGCATAGAAAGCAGATGTTAAATGATGGTGATGATATACATACATACATATATATATATATATATATATATAATGCCAACATCATCTCCTTCATTGGACACGAAACTCAGCTTGTGAAGACATTGGGGCAAGCGAAAGCGAAATTGTGATGGCACCTGTGCCTAGCATCGCCTTTCTGGCACTTGTGCCCGCGGCATGTCTAAGGACTTTCGAGCGAGATCGTTGCCAGTGCCCCTTGACTGGCTCTTGTGCGGGTGGCACATAAAATACACCATTTTGAGCGTGGCCGTTGCCAGTACCGCCTGACTGGCCTTCGTAGGATTTTCGAGCGAGATCGTTACCAGTGC
>NC_068996.1:22954220-22955624 GCF_001194135.2 Octopus bimaculoides | reverse complement strand
GACTGGCTCTTGTGCGGGTGGCACATAAAATACACCATTTTGAGCGTGGCCGTTGCCAGTGCCCCTGGACTGGCTCTTGTGCGGGTGGCACATAAAATACACCATCTTGAGCGTGGCCATTGCCAGTACCGCCTGACTGGCCTTCGTGCGGGTGACACGTAAAAGCACCCACTACACTCTGAGTGGTTGGCGTTAGGAAGGGCATCCAGCTGTAGAAACTGACAAATCAGATTGGAGCCTGGTATAGCCATCTGGTTTTCACCAGTCTTCAGTCAAATCGTCCAACCCATGCTAGCATGGAAAGCGGACGTTAAACGACGATGATAATATCACATGGTCCTGGGTAGTCCACTAGAAGCAAGTGTCTTCTACTATAGTTTTAGACTGACCAAAGCCTTGTGAATGCATTTGATAGACAGAAACTGAAAGACCATAGTATATATATATATATATATATATATACACACACACACACACACACACAAATGGATGCGTGTGTATTTGTGGTTTGTGTTTGTCCCACCACCACCACCGCCACCACTTGACAACTTGGTACTTCAGTAAAAATAGACTGATAGAAAAGAAAATATACTGGGGGGGAAGTCAATTTTTTTGACTAAAATTCTTCAAAGCAAAGCTCTAGCATAGATACAGTCTAAAATGATTGAAGCAAGTAAAAGTTAAAAGATGTATTTGTGTATATACTTAAAGATGCTATGGAGTAAGACACACTAGTAATGTTAGTTATAAAGAAGGTGAAACATATCTTCTGCATAGTACAAACATTATGTAATACAGAACTCAAACAATCATTGGGTAGAGCGAATCCGTATGCTTGTTATATCAAAAGTTGACAATCTACTCCACGTTTTGCACTATTTCCATCTATTAAATTTCCACACAATGCACTTGTTGGTTTGGAGCTATAATAGAAGACACCTGCTTCTTAAAAATACAGCCATGCCTATTGTATTGCTATATCTTATCTTGCTTCTTTTTTTTTTCATTTCATTTCAGAAAGAAAAGTCCATTCAATAACTACTTACTTATGATCGTTGTGCAACCATGTTGTGAAATAAGAGGAACAGAACACATTGCAGGATGTAATCCAGAATACTTTCAATCCAATAAGTTAGATTAGTTTATTAATGCAATCTCTATTGTAAGTAGGCTAAATCTGAATTTGTTTTTGTTCTTTCATCGTCGTCGTTGTTGTCGTTTAACGTCCGCTTTCCATGCTAGCATGGGTTGGACGATTTGACTGAGGACTGGTGAAACCAGATGGCTACACCAGGCTCCAATCTGATTTGGCAGAGTTTGTACAGCTGATGCCCTTCCTAACGCCAACCACTCAGAGAGTGTAGTGGGTGCTTTTACGTGTCACTCGCACGAAGGCCAGTCAGG
>NC_068996.1:22953838-22954210 GCF_001194135.2 Octopus bimaculoides | reverse complement strand
AGTTTGTACAGCTGATGCCCTTCCTAACGCCAACCACTCAGAGAGTGTAGTGGGTGCTTTTACGTGTCACTCGCACGAAGGCCAGTCAGGCGGTACTGGCAACCGCCACGCTCATCTCGCTCGAGAAACTTCATGTGTCACCCGCACAAGAGCCAGCCCAGGGGCACCGGCAACGATCTCGCTCGAAAATCCTATGCCTACTAATTTTTATGTTCATAATGAATAACATCAATCAGAATGATGCAATTGATAATTTGTATGTTTGGCAATGATCTCAAGTGAGATATTTGTTTAAAAGATATAAACTTTTTCTTTTTTTTTTTTTTTGCAACTTGAAAAATAATGATAATAACAATAAGTTCAAATTTATTC
>NC_068996.1:22950285-22952865 GCF_001194135.2 Octopus bimaculoides | reverse complement strand
TGCTGAGTGATGGTTATATAGGAGAGGAAGAATACTGAGTGAAGGTAACATGGGAAACGAAGGAGAGGGAGAATACTGAGTGATGTTTATATAAGAGAGGAAGAATACTGAGTGAAGGTAATATAGGAGAGGGGGAATATTGAGTGAAAGTAATATGAAATGGGAAGGAGAGGGAGAATACTGAGTGAAAGTGACATGGGAAATGAAGGAGAGGGAGAATACTGAGTGATGATAATGTCAAAGAGGAAAGAGAGGGAGAATACTGAGTGAATGTAACATAGAAGGAGAGGGAGAATACTGAATGAAGCTAACATAAGGGAGGGAGAGTACTGAGTGAAGGGAACATAGGAGGAGAATAGTGAGTGAAGGTAACATAGAATAGAAATGATGAGAGAAAAATTAACCCATTAAGCATTTTCTGGTGTGCTAAGTATTCTGCCGGTTCACTGCTTTTATAATGTTCTCAAACTTTGGCAGCAGGTCATCAATTTGAGGTAAAAGAGTAAGCCGTTTGCATTAATCTTTGTTCTTGAATAACATTTCATCTTATTGGTCCTGAAAGAATGAAAGTCAAAGTTGACCTTTGTGGAATTAGAATTCGGAATATAATGAATCAGAAAATATACTGCTGATCATTATTTCTGTGCTAAAGCTTCTGCCAACTCCTCACCTTAATGATAATAATAATTCTTTCTACTATGGACACAAGACCTGGAGGGACCAGGGCTCAAGATGTACTTATCTTATGGACCCCAAAAGAATGAAAGGCAAAGTTGACCTTGGCATGGTTTGAACTCAGAATGAAACCAGACAAAATGATAAGAGGCATTTTGTCCTGCATGCTACTGATTTTGCCAGCTCCCTACCTTAATTATAATAATATTAATTGCTAAAAGTTTTGGCACAAGGCCAGCAGTTTTACAGGGTGTTAGGGGTTAGTCAGTTACATCAATACAGTTCTTGACTGGTACTTTATTTTATTCACCCCTGAAAGATAAAAGCCTGAGTAGAACTTAGCAGGATTTGAACTTACAATGTAAAGAGTCAGAAGAAAGGCCACTTAGCATTTTCTCTGGAGCATGAATGATTCTACCACCTTGCTGCATGATGATAATAATAATAATCCTTTCTACTATAGGCACAAGGCCTGGAATTTGTGGGAAGGGAGATAATCAATTACATTAACCTCAATATTTGACTGGTTCTCAATTTATTGACCCTGAAAGGATCAAAGGCAAAGTTGACCTCGACAGGATATGAACTCAGAATGTTAAGACAGGTGAAATACTGCTAAACATTTTGCTCAACATGATAATGATTCTGCCAGCTCACCACCTTTTCAACAATAATAATAATAATAATGATAATGATATTTTCTACTAAAGGCACAAGGCCTGAAATTTGGTGGGGAGGTGACTACTCGATTATATCAACTGCAGTATTTCATTGGTGCTTAATTTATTGACCCCAAAAGGATGAAAGGCAAAGTTGACCTCAGCAGAATATGAACTCAGAATGTTTAGACAGATAAAATACCTCTAAACATTTTGCCCAATGTGCTAACAATTCTGCCTGCTCGCCACCTTAACAATAATAATAAGAAGAATAGTAATAATAATAATAATAATAGTTGTAGTAGTAGTAGTAACTTCTTTCACCATCACCACCACTCACACTTGCAACAAAAAAATCTCTGTCCCATTTTGAAGAAAAGAAATATGTTCCAGTATGTGTTATCTACAATAGCATTGAACTGCCCAAAGCCTTGTGAGCATCTTTGGTAGACAAAAACAGAAAGAAGCCCATTGTGTGTGTGTATATATATGTGTTATTGTCTTTGTGTTTGCCACTGACCACTATTTAGCAACCAGATTTGGTTTTTTAAATAGCAGTTTGGCATTAGAGATCAATAGAATAAACTGGGTTTTAAAAAGAATATTGGTACTGAGGTGAATTCATTCAGCTAAAACCTTCAGGGAAGTAACCCAGCATGGCCGTTGTTCAATGATTGTAAAAACTGAAAGCTGAAGGAAAGAAAGATGATGAATGAGAATATGCTTAGTTGTCTACATTATTATATTGACGCAGACGTGGCTGTGTGGTAAGAAGCTCGCTTCCCAACCACATGCTTCCAGGTTCAGTCCTACTGCATGGCACCTTGGGCTTCAGCCCAACCAAAACCTTGTGAGTGGATTTGGTAGATGGAAAACTGGAAGAAGCCACATCATCATCATCATCATCGTTTAACGTCCGCTTTCCATGCTAGCATGGGTTGGACGATTTGACTGAGGACTGATGAACCAGGAGGTGACACAAGGCTCCAATCTGATTTGGCAGAGTTTCTACAGCTGGATGCCCTTCCTAATGCCAACCACTCCAAGAGTGTAGTGGGTGCTTTTACATGCCACTGGCACGAGGGCCAGTCAGGCAGTACTGGCAATGGCCACACTCGAAATGGTGTATTTTACATGCCATCTGCACAGGAGCCAGTCCATCGGCACTGGCAATGATCTCGCTCGAATGTCTTTTCACGTGCCACTGGCACAAGTGCCAGGAAGGCGACATTGATAACGATCATGC
>NC_068996.1:22915806-22949509 GCF_001194135.2 Octopus bimaculoides | reverse complement strand
ATATACATATACATATATGTGTGTGTTTGTGTATATGTGTATGCATGTAATTGTGTCTGTGTTTGTCCCCCTCCATCATTTGACAACTGATGTTGGTGTGTTTATGCCTCCGTAACTTAGCGGTTTGGCAAAAGAGACCGATAAAATAAGTACTAGGCTTACAAAGAATAAGTCCTGGGGTTGATTTTTTCGACTAAAGATGGTGCTCCAGCATGGCCACAGTCAAATGACTGAAACAAGTAAAAGAATAAAAGAATATACTGAGAAAAAGTATACACACAGAGAACATGTGGGAAAGCACTGAATCAAAATTATGAAGACAGAAGTGGAATGAGATCCATGAATGGCAGAATGTAGACATGAGAAAATGAGAAAACCAAACACTGGATTATATCATTAAAAAAAAAAAAATACAGAATGGCTTAAATCAGTGGTTCTCAACCATTTTTTACTTATAAATCCTTTTGATCCCTGTTTTACTTGGACAGGCCCCCCCCTATCCAATCAAAGTTTAACCCTATTATGTTTTTATAATTAAATATTAGGAATTGTATAAAAATAATTGTTAAAATATTTTGTATATTGTAGAAATATAATCAATTCATTGCACATAGATTTTAAGAACAAAATCTTCTATGGACACCCAAAGGTCATGTGGACCTCAGTTGACAGCCACTGGTCTAAATGAAGATATAGAAAAGGGAGAAAAAGGAGAATCCTAGGGGAAGGTTATATAAAGAAGGTAAAAGAAAAACATACTGTAACGGTCATATAGATGAAGGTGTGGTGGTGGTGGTGGTGGTGGGGAGAATATTAAGTGAAGGTAATATAGAAGAGGAAGAATAATGAATGAAGGTAATTCAGAAGAGGAACAGGAGGAAGAATACTAAGTGAAGGTAATATAGAAGAGGAAGGAGAGGGAGAATATTGAGTGGAAGTAATAAAGAAGAAGGTGGAGAAGGAGAATACTGAATGAAGGTTATATAGAAGTGGAAAGGGAGGGAGAATACTGAGTGGAGGTGATATAGAAGAATGGGAGGAAGACTACTGAGTGAAGGTAATACAGAAGAAGAGGAGGAGAGAGAATACTGTGGTGATAATATAGAAGACAAAGGAGAGGGAGAATGCTGGAGGAATGTAAATAAAGAAGAGGAAAGATAAGGAGAAAAATGTGTAAAGGTAAAATAAAACAGGAAGGGGAGAGAGAATAATAAGTGAATCATCATCATCGTTGTTTAATGTCTGCTTTCCATGCTAGCATGGGTTGGACGATTTGACTGAGGACTGGTGAAACCAGATGGCTACTCCAGGCTCCAATCTGATTTGGCAGAGTTTCTACAGCTGGATGCCCTTCCTAACGCCAACCACTCCGAGAGTGTAGTGGGTGCTTTTACGTGTCACCCGCATGAAAGCCAGTCAGGCGGTACTGGCAACGGCCACGCTCGAAATGGTGTATTTTACGTGCCACCTGCACAGGAGCCAGTTCGGCGGCACTGGCAACGATCTTGCTCGAATGTCTTAACACATGCCACCGGCACGAGTGCCAGGAAGGCGACGCTGGGCACAGGTGCCGTCGCGATTTCGCTTGCCCCAACAGGTCTTCACAAGCCAAATTTTGTGTCCTGCATTGGAGCCAGTCCAGCAGCACTGGCAACGATCTCGCTTGAATGTCTGGGGTGGAAGAAAACTGAGTGAAGGTAAAATAGAAGAGAATCAGGAGGGAGTAAAATGAGTGAAAGTAATATAGAAGATGAAGGGCTTCAAGAATACTGAGTGAAGGTGATATATAAGGGGAAAAGGAAGGAGTATACAGACTGCAGGTAATATAGAAGAGGGGGGAGAGGAAGAAGAATGTGTAAAGCTAATATAAAAGAGGAAGGGTAGGGAGAATATTGAGTAAAGAATGAAAAGTGGAGAGAATATTGGGGGAAGATTATATAGAATAGTGTGGGTAGGGAGAATACTGAGTGAAGGTAGTATAAAAAAGGAAGGGTAGAGAGAATAATGAGTGAAGGCATGAGAATGCTGAGGGAACTTAATATTGTAGAGGAAGGTGTAGGAGAAGACTGAGAAAAATTATATAAAAGAGGAGGGGGACGGAGAGTACTGAGTGTAGGTAATATTGATGAGGAAGAGTCAGAAGAATACAAAGGGAAGGTAATATAGAAGGGTGGGTGTGAGAATACTGAGTGAAAGTTATATAAAAGAGGAAGGGAAGGGTGAATACTGAGTGAGGGTAATATTGAAGATGAAAGGGAATGAGTGAAGGTAATATAGAGGAAGTTGGGTGGGGAGAATACTAGGTGGATGTTATATAGAAGAGGAAGGGAAAGGAGAATGATGAGTAAAGGTAATGATAAGTAAATGGTGGAGATGGGGAATACAGAGATAAGGCAATATTGAAGAGGAGGAAGAAGGAGAATACTGAGTGCAAGTAGTACAGAAGAGGAAAAGGATGGAAAAATGAGTTTAAAGTAATATAAAAGAGGAAGTGGAGGGAGAATACTGAATAAATAGAAGAAGAAGGGGAGGAAGAATATTGAGTGAAGATAATATAGAAGGAGGAGTAAAAATGTGAAGGTTATATATGAGAGAAATGGGAGGGAGTATACTGAGTGATGGCAATATGGAAGAGGAAGGCAAGAGAGAATACTGAGTGTAAGTAATACAGAATAGTGGAGAGGAGGAGAATAACGATTGAAGGTAATATAGAAAAGTAAAAGGGGTGAGAATACTGAGTGAAGGTTAAATAGAAGAGGTGGAAGAATATGAGTGATGGTAATATAGAAGAGGGAGGGAAATGACAGCACAGAGTGAAGGTAATATTGAAGACAAAGGAAAAGGAGAATACTTGAGGAAGGAGAGGGAGAATACTGAGTGAACATAATATAGATGAAAAAGTAGAGGAAGGGGTGGAGGAGGTAATATAGAGGAGGAATGGGAGGGTATATAGTGAGAGAAGGTAATATTGAAGAGGAATGGGAGGAAGAAAACTGAGTGAAGGTTAAAAAGAAGAGGAAGGAGATTGGAGAATATTGAGTAAAGGTAATATGGGAGAATAATGGGTAAAGTTAATATTGATGAAGAAAGAGAGGGGGAAATCTGATTAAAGTTTATATGGAAAAGAATAGCGAGAACTCTAAGTGAAGTTTATATAGGAAAAGGAAAGGAAGGAAGGAAGAAATCTGAGTGAAAGTTTTATAGAAAAGGAAGGTGGAGGGAAGCTAAAGTGAAGGTTGCACAGAAAATGAAGGCAATGGAGAATACTAAATGCTGGTTGAATAGAACTGACAGAAGTTTATTTAGAAAATAATGGAAGAAAGATCTCTGAATAAAGAGGAGGGAAAAATATGGAGTGAAAGTTTTATAGAAAAAGGTGAAATGAAGCAGGGGAGAAAGCAAAGTGAAGGTTATATACAAAAAGGACGGGAGAAGAACACTGATTGAAGGTTACATAGAAAATGGAAGGGAGGAAATTCACTGATTGAAGGTTTATATAGAAATGGTTGGATAGGAGAACACTGAGTGAAGTTTAAATAGGATGGGATGGGAGAATACTAAGTGAAGGTTATATAAAAAAAAAGAAGGGCAGGGAGAACACTGAGTAAAGGTTATATAGAAAATGAAGTGGGAGGAGATCATTAAGTGGAAGTTATTTTGAGAAAGAAAGGGAGGGAGAACACTGAGTGAGGGTTATATAGAAAATAATGAAGGAGGAGAATATTAAGTGAAGGTTGTATAGTAAAAGGAAGAGGAAAGAGAACACTAAATGCAGGTTATATAGGAAATAAATGAGAGGAAGACCACCGTGAGTAGAACAATGAGTGATGGTTACATAAAGAGGGAAGGGGAGGGAGAATGAATGAAGGGTATATAGAGCAAAAAAGGGTGGAAGATCACTAAATGAAGGTTATATAAAAAAGGAAGCAGAGGGAGAACACTGACTAAAGGTTACAGGGAAAAGAATGTTAAGGAGCACATTCAGTGGAAGTTATATTGAAAAGAAGGTGAGGGGAAAAAGTGAAGGGAAGGTTAACTAGATAAAGAGGAGGGATGAATATGGAGTAAAGGTTATATGAAAAAGGAAGTGGTGGGAAAATACTGAGTGCAAGTTATATAGAAAATAAATATGAGAGAGATCATTGAGTGAATGGTTGTTGTTGTTGGCACTCCGTCGCTTATGACGTTGAGGGTTCCAGTTGATCCGATCAATGGAACAGCCTGCTCGTGAAATTAACGTGCAAGTGGCTGAGCACTCCACAGACACGTGTATCCTTAACGTAGTTCTCGGGGATATTCAGCGTGACACAGTGTGACAAGGCTGGCCCTTTGAATTACAGGCACAACAGAAACAGGAAGTAAGAGTGAGAGAAAGTTGTGGTGAAAGAGTACAGCAGGGTTCGCCACCATCCCCTGCCAGAGCCTCATGGAGCTTTAGGTGTTTTCGCTCAATAAACACTCACAACGCCCGGTCTGGGAATCGAAACCATGATCCTACGACCGCGAGTCTGCTGCCCTAACCACTGGGCCATTGCGCCTCCACTGAGTGAATGGTATATAGAAAAGAAAGGGAAGAGAGAAAATTAAGTGAATGTTATATTGAAAAGAATGGAGAATAAAGACCCTAAGAAAAGGTTATAAAAAAAAATGACAGGGAGAAAGAACACTAAGAGAAGGGAGAACATTAAATAATTGTTTATGGAAAGGATGTCGAGTATAATCCGAAGTGAATGATAAATAGAAAATGAAAGGGAGAGAGAACATAAAGTAAAAGGTTACATGAAAGGTGGGGAGAGAACCTAAAGTAAAGTATATATATAAAAAAAAGAAGGGGGTGGGCGGTCACTCAGTGAAGCTTATACAGATATTGAGAGAGACATTAAGTGAAGTTTATACAAAAAATACACTAGGAGATTATTGTGTGAAGATTTTTATAGAAATGCAATGGAGAGGAGGAAAGAAAACTACATGGAAGTTATAAGGAAAATGGGGTTTAAGGATAATATTAGCTGAAGGTAGGCAGCGAATTAGCAGAATCATTAGCTTGTCTGACGAAAATGATTTGTGGCATTTCATCTGTTTTTACATACTGAGTTCAACTTGCATTGAGGTTGACCTTCAGGATCAATAAAATAAGTACCAGTTGAGCACTGGGGTCAATGTAATTGACTTAACCCCTTCCTGAAATTGCTGGCCTTGTGCCAAAATACAAAACCAATATTATTATTATCATTATCATCATTATTATTATTTTCATATACACACAACAGATTACACTGTAGATTGTTGGAAAAGAAAAATATCCTAACATCAGGCTAACCCCCTTAAGTATTCTAGCTATCCCTAATAACACTTATCGTTATTATTATTATTATTGTTGTCGTCGTCGTCGTTGTTGTTGTTGTTATTATTATTATTATTGTTCATATACACTCAACAGATTAGACTTGGAAAAGAAAAGAATCCTAACATTGGGCTACAACAAGTAGCCTTAGATGCCAAGCACCCTCCCATTGGGTTACAGCAAATAGCCTTAGATGCCAAAAACCCTCCTAAGTATCCTACCTGTCCCTAATAACACTGTTTTTTGAAGCTGTACTAAACTGGGTTTTATCCATCTTTCCTCTGTCCATCTGTTCAGATCTTTAGGGATAGTTCTCAATGCACTTATAACTACTGGGATACATTTTGACCTGCACTTTCCATAGTCTCTGTAATTCACTGGTTAGGTCCTGGTACTTTGCTATTTTTTCTATACTTCCCATCTTCATGTTTTCATCATTTGGGACTGTAAAGTCAATCATCTGGCACTTTCTATTGTCTTTATCTACTACTATGAAATCAGGCTTTCTAGCTTCTATTACTCTGTCAGTCTGAATGTTAAAGTCCCACAGCACCTTCTACTTCTTACTTTCTAGCACTTTACTAGGTTCATGTTCATACCATTTATCAGTACATTCAAATCTTAGCTTTCTACATACCTCCCAATGGATCACTTGGTTTTTGTCTATCTTGGCTTTTATCCAATTAGTCCTTAATGCTTATCTTGTGCAGCTACTAACAAACTTTCTGCCTCTCTCTTCTGCTTTATTATTATTATTATTATTATTATTATTATTATTATTATTATTATTATTAAGGCAGCAAGCTGGCAGAATTGTTAGCACACCAGGCAAAATGCTTAGTGGTATTTCACCCATCACTACGTGTTCTGAGTTCAAATTCCGCCGTGGTCAGATTTGCCTGTCACCCTCTCAGGGTCAATAAATTAAGCACCAGTGAAACACCGGTCAATGTAATTAACCTCCCCCAAAATTTCAAGCCTTGTGCCTATAGCAGAAAGGATTACTATCATTATTATTAAGGTGGCAAGCTGACAGAGTTGTTAGCTTGTTAAGCAAAGTGCTTAGTAGTATTTCATCCATGTTTACATTCTGAGTTGTACTAGTTGAGTACTGGGACAAATGTAATTAACATAACCCTACCCAAAAAAGTCAGGCCTTATGCCAGAATTTGAAAGCAATATTAAATGAAGGTACTATAGAAAAGGAAGTGGATTATATCACTGAGTGAAGATTACATAGGAAATAAAGGTGATGGAAAACCTTAAGTGATGGTTACATTGTGGAGGAAGAACATGGAGAACATTAAATGAAAGCTACATGGAAAAGAATGGGGAGGGAAAAGACAGTGAATGTTATGTAGAAAATAAACAGAAGGGAGGTTACTGATTGAACATTATATAGAAATTGAAGAGTGAGGAGGCAATAATGTGATGGTTATATTGAAGAAAAAGTGAAGGGAGAACTCTGAATGCAAGTTATATAGGAAAAGAAGGGGAGGGAGAATACTGAGGGAAGGTTATATAAAAAATAAAGGTGAGGAAAACACTAAGTGAAGGGTATATAGAAAATAAATAGGAGGGAGAATATTAAGTGAAGGTTATGTAGGAAAGGAAAGAGAGGGAGATCCCTAAGGGAAGGTTATATAGGAAATAAATAGGGGGGAGATCACTGAGTGAAGGATATATATAGGAAAGGAGGGGAGGGGACCATTAAGTTTAGTTTATATAAAAGAGCACTGGGAGGGAGAACACTGAGTAAAGTTTATATAGAAAATAAAGGGTGAGGAGAATATTAAATGAAGGTTGTATAGAAAAGGAAGAGGAGAGTGATCCATAAATGATGGTTATAGACAGGAACAAATGGAAGAAGGAAAGTAATAGTGATGGTTATATAGAAATGGAAGGGAAGAGAGATCTCTGATTGATGCTTTTGGAGAAAAACGAATTGTATGGAAAACACTAAGGAAGATTATATAGAAACGGAAAAGAGGAGTAGAGAACACTAAATGCAGGTGATATGCATAAAGAAGAGAATGGAGTTCATTAAGTGACTGTTATATAGAAAAAGGTGAGGAGAAACTTAAGAAACATTATGAGTGGAGGTTATATAGAAAACAAAGTGGGGGTTGTAAAAAAAAAAAACAGGACGAGATCGTTGAGTGTAGGTAATATAGGAATAGAAAGTGATGGAGAATACTGGATAAAAGTTATATTTAAAATAAATGGATGGCAGCTCACTGAGTGAAGGTTATTGAGGAATGTAAAATTTTGTAGAAAAAGAAGGGGAGGAAGATTACTAAGTAGACATAATATGAAAAAAAGGAAGAGAAAGGAGAACATTAAGTGAAGGTTATTTAGAAAAAAAAAGGGATGGGAGAATTCTGAATGAAGGCTAAATGGAAAATTAAGCAGAAGGGGTGGCTGAGTGAAAGTTATATAGAAATGGAAGGGAAGGGAGAATAGTGAGTGTAGGGGAGGAAAAACATTAAGTGATGGTTATATAGACATTGAAAGAAAAGGAGAGCATTAAATGATAGTTATATAGAAATGGGAGTTGAGGGAGAAAACTGATTGAAGGTTATATGCAAAATGTATGGGAAAGAGATCACTGAGTGAACGTTATGTAGGAAATAAATGTGAGATCATTGAGTGAACGTTATATAGAAAGGGAAGGTGTAAGAAGATGTTAAGTGAAGGTTGTGTAGAATAAGAAGGGGAATGAGAACCTAACTGATGGTTATATAGAAAAAAAGAAGTGAGGGAAGACCCAAAGGGTAGGTTACACAGAGAATGAACTGGAAGAAGAATATTAACTGAGTATTATATGGAAAATAAATGAGATAGAGACCACAATGAAAGTTATTTAGAGATGGAAGAGGAATGATAAGAATGAATGATGTTTACATAGAAAGGGAAAGAAAGGGAGGACACTTGAGTGAAGTGTTTTATAGAAAAAAAAAGCATGGGAGATCACTAACTGAAGATTGTTATATTGAAAAGGAATGGGATGAAGAACTCAAAGTGAAAGTTATGCAGAAAAAAGCAAAAGTAATATAGAAAAGGAAGGGGAGGGAGAATGTTAAAGTCAAAGTAATGTAGAAAAGGAAGGAGAGGGAGAACACTGAGTGAAGGTTATATAGGGAATAGAGGAGGGTCACTGAGTACAGGTCATATAGAGAAAGAAGAGAAGGGATGACATTAGCCATTTAGAATTTGAATTACTTTGTCAAATATAATGTTTATTATTTAAATTGGTTTGAATTAACTATGTATTATCTCATAACGTCAAAATTTCAATGATGTGATTGTATATTTTTAGAATGACATTGTATAGTAGGTGTGAGAGGCTGAATCTAGCCAGTTTGAACATAAACATGTAGAATAATGGGCTTGATATGGCTGGTTTAAATGCTAAAGGGTAATTAGCATATTATGTTGAAAAGAAGGTGGAGAGGAACATTAAGGGTTATATAAAAAAAATAAGAAGAAAATACTGAATGAAGGTTATACAAGGGGCTACCCAAAAGTAACTGGAAATGTTCTCTGTAGGACAAACCCATTGTAGTTCAGGCTTCTGCTGCTCGAAGCTACTTGATGCAACCCTCAGACATCAGTCTGCCAACCAACAACATTTCTTATCGTACTGCCACCTGGATGCATCTTTGTTTTGCAGAGCTTCTCCCCTGTTCATCAATTTTTGTGATGGCTGAAACAAAAGAACAGCATGCTTCCATGAAATTCTGTTTTCTGCCGGGGGAAAATGGTGTCTGAAACAGTTGTTATGCTTCAAACAGTTTACAAGGATGCTGCCATGAGCAAAACACAAGTTTATGAATGGTTTTCATGCTTTAGGAATGTGCACTTGTTGCTTGAGGACCAACCTTATTCAGGGCGACCGTTGGCCTACTGAAGGAATGAAAACCTCATGAAAATTCATGAACTGATCTTGGGAGAACCACTGCCAAACAATTAACAAACTTTCATCATTACAATGTGCCTCCACATACTGCCGTGAGTGTGTGTGACAGTTTCTAACCAAAAATGGCATGAGCCTGCTTACTTACCCTCCCAATTCACCTGATATTACTCTCTGAAACTTTTTTTTGTTCCCCCAAATAAAAAGAGTCATCATCATCATCATCTTCATCATCGTTTAACGTCCGCTTTCCATGCTAGCATGGGTTGGACGATTTGACTGAGGAGTGGTGCAACCGGATGGCTACACCAGGCTCCAATCTAATTTGGCAGTTTCTACAGCTGGATGCCCTTCCTAACGCCAACCACTCAGAGAGTGTAGTGGGTGCTTTTACGTATCACCCGCACAAAAATGGCCACGCTCGAAATGGTGTCTTTTATGTGCCACCCGCACAAGAGCCAGTCCAGGGGCACTGGCAACGATCTCGCTCAGAAAATGTTTTGCAGATGTGGAAGAGGTGAAGAAAAAAAAGAGTTCCAGGGCTGCTTTGAACAGTGGAAAATGCATCTGGACTGATACATTGCTTCAGATGGAGAATACTCTGAAGGTGATAAAAGTGTAAACATGTAAAACTAAGTGAAAAAACATAATATTGCAAAATTCCAGTTTCTTTTGGGCACCCCCTTGTATACAAAAGGGAATGAAGCAGAGCATTAAGTAAAAGTGATGAAGAGAAAGAAGGGGAATAACAACTGTATAAGTGATGGATTCATGCAAAATGGAAATGAAGGGAGAACACTAAAAGAAAGTTGTATGAAAAATGAAGGGGAGAGAAAACCCTGAATGGAGGTTATACAGAAAGGAGAGCAGCATACTTTTTACTTGTTTCAGTCATTAGACTGCGGCCATGCTGGAGCACCACCTTGAAGAATTTTTAGTCGAATCTATCAACTGATTCTTATTCTATTGGTTTCTTTTGCTGAAATGCTAGGTTGTAGGTACATAAACACACCAGCATTGGTTGTCAAGCAGTGGTGGAGCGTGCACACACACACACACACACACACACACACACATGCATCTGTCTGTCTGTCTATATATTTATCTATAAGAATTATAGATAATATTACAATGCAATAGTATAATTTTCCAGCAAAATAAAGCACCGTAAAGGTAGAATTATAAATAGGAAATAGTGGCACAACAAGGTACCAATAAATTCAGGGAAGCTTTACCAAGCATTGAATGGTTATCGACTGCTATTTCCAGCCAAAATCGGTATCTTGTTGGGCCACTATTTGTTATATATATAAAGTTATAAATGACAGAGAAATAGTTTGATGAAGGCACCACACAGTGGGACTGAATCTGGAACCATGGGTTGGGGAGCAAGCTTCTTACCACACAGCCACACCTGCACCTATATAGATGTCAATGTTATATAGAAAGTAAACAGGTGGAGAAAAGGAAGTGGGTGAGGGGGAGAACTCAAAGTCTAGGCTGTATAAAAAAGGAAGGAGAATACTAAGTGAAGATTATATAGAAATGAAAGAGAAGAGAGGATATTTTGTGAAGATAATATATAAAAGGAATGGATGGGAGAACAGTGAGTGAAGATGAGATGGAAAATAAACTGGGTGTTGGGAGATGAAGGTTGTATAGAAAAGGTATAGGAAAACATTAACCCTTTAGCAATTAAACCAGTCATACCCTGCCCAAATATTCTACTCATTTTATGTTCAAACTGGTCAGATCCAGCCTCTCACACCTATTTGACAATGTCATTCTTAAAATAAACAATCACATCATCAAAATCTTGAAGCTATGAGATAATGCATCATGAACTTGAGAATGTGAATAAATATGTATTGACAGAATATCAGGCCAAAATATTTTTTACATCTTATGTTCAAAGTAGCTAGACCTAAATGGTCATACTGCCTACCCTGGAATATTAACAATCGCGTCATTGTAAGCTATGAAATATTACGTGATTAATTCAAAACAAGGCGAATAAATAAGCATTACATTTGACAGGGTAATCTGAACGTTAAAGCCTTAGGTGAATGTTATGTAGAAAAGGACGTGTTAGGAGAACCTTAAGTGAAGGTTATATAGAAAATAAAGGGAAGTGAGAACACTGAGGGAATGTTATATAGTAAATGAAGTGGAGAGAGAACATTTAGTGAAGGTCATGTGGAAAAGGAAGGGATAAGGGGAGGGAGAACGTTAAGTGAATGTTATATAGAAAATGGAGTCGAGGGGGAACATTAGGTGAAGGTTATATAGAAAAGAAGGTGGGGGGAAGAACGTTAAGTGAAGGTTATATAGAAAATGGAGTCAAGGGGGAACATTAGGTGAAGGTTATATAGAAAAGAAGGCGGTGGGGAGGGAGAACGTTAAGTAAAGGTTATATAAAAAAATGAAAGAGTGGGGGAACATTAGGTGAAGGTTATATAGAAAAGAAGGTGGGGGGAGAACGTTAAGTGAAGGTTATATGGAGATGGAACGAAGGAAGAACAGTGAGAGAACATTACTTTGAAAAGGAAGGGGTAGGAGAACACTATTTGTGAAATGAGAACATTAAAGAGAGGGAGGGAGAATACTGAGTAAAGGTTATATAGAAAATGAGCGAGAGGGAGAACTCTAAGTGCAGGTGAAAGAAAAGGAAGAATATGTATGTCTCATCATGGTCACAGTCCCATGACTAAAAGAAAAGAGTATACACATGCATTACACGAGTAAAGGTATTGCTGTATACATGCATACAGTTATACACTCAGATATATGTAGAGAGACAGACAGACAAGCAGATAGATAGATAGAGAGAGCGAGAAGGAGAGAGAGAGACTGACATTTAGAGAGATAGATAGATAGATATCTTGTATCCTTTATTTTTTACTTATTTCAGATATTAGATTGTAGCCATCCTGGGCACCACCCTGAAGTGTTTTAGTTGTACTGGTTTGGTGCTTATTCAATCAACTCCTTTTGCTGAACCACTTTGTTACAGGTATGTAAACAAACCAGCTATGTTTCTAAAGCGGTGGAGTGGGTGCAACACACAGACAGAAAGACACATGCATACACACTTAAGCATTATTTATAAGATAACATGTTATAATATCAAAAGCTTTGTATAAAAATTTTGGTTATCTACAAAGTTATTTTTTGTTAAAAAAAAAAAATACAGTTAGTAAATAATACTGAAATTTAGTTTAATTGAAATATTCTGAAGTTTATTTGACTGATGTTCTGAGTACAGAAGTATAAAGTTTAACTCCAACTCCGTAGATTTTTTTATCCAAGCCTAAGTAATTTTTTTCTTTTTGAAGAAAAAGAAAAGTTCAGTTTAATGAAACTATTCTACAACTTAATTACATAAAGATATTTCCATATTAAAATACTAATCCAAAACAGAGAAAACATGAACAGGAGCAAAACAAAAGAAACGAAAAGAAGAAAAACATCAATTCAACACCAAGTGCATCAATTTGTTGCACACCAAAAGACGTAATGGAACCTAATGTAGCAAGCCAACATGTTTGCAGCATTATCATGGGTGATGGCAAGGCTAAGGCATTGAAACAGCCAAGCAACCTCATGGATATCACCTGACACATTGGTAAGGTGAGCTGCTAATGATGACAAAAATTTTGATGCCAGCAACCCAGCTCCTCCAAACATCTCAAACACTACAGGATGGAAGAAATGGTTCACTGATGAGTCCCAATACTTAAGGATTTGGTTTCATTCAACTACGCAAGCAGTGACCCTCCCATTTACTGCAGCATCCAGGATTTGGGAGGGAGCAAAGGAATCACTGGCTGTGGCATCCCAGTTGAGTCACCTACTTCTTACCCCGGAGAAGAAGGTAAGACCATCTAGTCTCTTCCCATCACTTCTGTATAATCCTGCTGGCTCCATAACTGAGGGGATACTTACCCAAGCCAGGGTCTGCTCAAAGATCAGGTTTAGGTCAGTGCAACGAGTAAAACGACCTGCATTTAGGTGGCAAGACAAACCATGAAGGCCTGTAGAGTTGAGAACCTACCACAGCAACATCTCAGTCCTCCACAGACGTCAGCTCCCACTCTGAGTGCAATAGAGATGTGGAGTTCATCCAAACAGAGTAGACTGTTGACGTTGGCCATAGGCAGGGCATCAGCCCTGAGAATTTTATGTTTGCAGATCAACTCTTTGTATCAGGGTAGTGTCCAATGTGGAAGCAATCAAGCTTTTATGCAAAAAATTTCAAAATTGCAACATAAAAACGAACTTCAACTGAACATCATGCATAACATGTTCTTCCTGAATGCGTCTCTGTAGGACTTTGCGTATGGGCTACCTACTTATAATTGTTTCTGATATAGGGTGGGGGGAGAATGGGTCAGTCATTTTATTTCGACTCTTGTACTTGACTGACACTTTATTTTATCGACTCCAGAGTGTAAATCACAAATTGTTTTCTCGTTCAAAGTGAACGCCCTCCTCCCACTACCACCACCACAACAACCTGCATATATAATACAATGATAGGATCTCACGGAAATTAGCAAGACAAAGTTTTGGACTGTGTGCAGTCTTTCAGATAACCGGTTTTTGAGAGCTGTATACTGGATTTTTTGATTCATTGCTTATACAAAAAAACAGTCAGATGGAATCACTAGTGATTGGATCAATCAATGTTAATACTTTTTTAGAGTGTATTTTATTTGCCCGCATTCTAAGAGAAGCTATGTGTTTTACGCAAGTCTCTTTAAAAAGTTTGAAACAAAATATTACAAGTGCTGCTGTTCTACGTTTGTAGACATCACATTATAAATTTTATACATATCAGTATTTTAATCTAATGCTGTTTCAAGTGTGCATATTACTTTAATTTTATAATTAATAAATATTATTAAATGTATATATTTTAAGCAATACTGTACGTTTCATTAGAAAGATTTTAATGACGTTTCTGTTTGTAATATTTTCCGTTATTCTATGATTTTGGTTTTACGTTCTTATACATATTAACAATTACATGTAAACCTATATTAAGAGGCAGGTGTCTGTGCAGTGGGTGATAAAAATTATTAGCTGGCACTGCTCTGCAGCTGTACATTGGAATGGTTTCCCTGTTGATTTCAGTGCTGCTAAGCCTCAACGTAACCGCTCCAGCTGCAAGAAACAGCAGCCAAATCTACTTTTAAAAAAATCACACCTACAGTCTTAAGTAGAGTAGGATATGTCGAAAAATGGAGTGATATATAAGATGAGATGATTACAAATGAAAGGGTTCAATTATGTTTACTCGATCAGAGTTTTTAAAAAAATCAACAAGAACAACAATAAAAGCGAAACTCCAAAAGTTAAATGGGCTGTGAGGTAGCGAGAGTTTATAATGTTGATTTTTTACGAACACAGACATCAGCGTAGCTGACAGGATATAATAGATCTATTGCTTCGAACTTATCAATTTCACCCTCTATAACTATGGACTTTCAGCATTTTTATTCAACGTATACAAGTGTTGTGTCATCACCGTATTTTACAGGAAGCTTCACCGTTTATGACACACATCTTGATTATAAATTTTACAATTTTTCTCATTTCTTTATTTAAAACAAATTTTTCAAGGGTCTTTTTTTCTTTTCGAAACTATAAAACAATCTTACGTCTAAAAATACAACCAGCAGTCTGTTAGTCAAGTGAATAGCCACTCCACTCTCCCACCCCACCACTGAGTAGCATCCGTCTGTATCTTGTTTTATTTTCTGTAATTTGTGCTCTGTTTCTCTTGACTCCTGTATTCGATATCTTTAACCTTCGAAATCAAATTTATTTTTTGACAATGAATCCCCAACCAAATAGTATACCTAAAATCCAGCTTCCTCCGATGACAAATGAAACCACGGCAAGTGTTTTATCGTGGAGAAAGCTGTATCTTGGTCGAGCTAAATTGAAAGCCTCAAGTCGTACATCAGCACTTTTATCAGGATTCGCAATGGTATGTTTGTTTTTCTACTGTTTATTTAACGTCAGTAACAACAGTAAATTAGGCGATGCTACATAATAATATATAGCTTACAAATAAGAGAGTTCTTTTTTTTTTCTATCTGTAAAACCTAATTACTGTAGACGTAATAATTATAATAGCATAATGTATTGTATTATTTGTATATATAATATTGAGATGCTGCTGATATATATTGCGTAACTAAAAGTAACACTGTAATTTTTATATTAACACGACTGTACTTATTATTAGCAAAAATTATATTAACTATTACAATTATTGGCAACATCGATCAACAGTAAGTACTTTCTGCTGGTGGAGCATTCGCAAACTATTTAAAATACTTCGACAATGCTAAATCGTATACAATCTTACACAATATCATTATTGCTATTCTGCTAAACCCACCTTAAATCAAACCTTAATTTTATTAAAATTTTTCCCCAATAGTGTTTAGTTGTATGAATCCCAATGGGCTAAAAAAGATTAATTGAATAAATTGCTTGGAAAACAACTAATTATTTCTCGTCTCATAACTCTGGTTTTCGTTCTCATTTAATTTCCTTGTTAATATTATTGTTACGTTTTCATCACAACCTTATTGCTTCGGCATTTTGTTTGTTTATAATACATTTAAAGCTTTTTTGTTGTCCTTTGTGGTTAATAAATCAATATCGCTTTTGTGAAAACAAAAATATATCCGTATTGTTTATAAATATAATATCAAACATCTAATAATTTGGATATATATTTTCAAGTGATATCTGTTTATTATTGGATTAAGAAATAATATCTGTAATAGCATATTAATTCAAATATAAAAATGATTTATTAACCACACACACACACACACACACACACACACACACACATATATATATATATATATATATATATATATATATATATATATATATATATGACAGCAACTTCGAAGTTTCGGTTAGCTCTAATCTATCGTCGTTTTGTACTTTATAAAAGCATAGGCTAACCCATCAGATTTAATGTTAAATTGTTTTTATTATAACTGAATACACACACGCGCGCGCGTGTACACATATCTTGGTGTTGTTCGTTTGGACATGAAAAATAACTTTTCGAAATTTAATTCACGTAGATATTTTGATATTGACTCACAGCTTAAGTCTGAATTAAACATCAACAATTTGTATTCTGACAATAATAGACAAAATAAATTACTTTAGTAGACCATCCATCCACCAACATCATCAGCCTACTTCCTAGTGGAAACCTCTTTTCACTAAGTAAGGCCCAGGAGAGGCTGGTGAATTAGCATGACCATCCCGTTATCCATGTTTTTCTCGGAGCTCTTGTTAAGCAATCAATTCTGTTAGTCAGTTCGGTGGTATTTATTTATATTTACAAGCTAATTTAAAACGGTCAGTCTTAAAAAGAGTATTCTGCTTCCTACAATCATTACCATGGTTCTAATACACATACTGCCATTTATCGATAATAATAATAATAATAATAATGATAATAATAATAATGATAATGATAATAATAATGATAATAATAATAATAATAATGATAATGATAATAATAATAATAATAATAATAATTTTGGTACAAGGCCAGCAATTTCAGGGGAGGGGTAAATCGATTACATCAACCCTAATGCTCAACTGGTACTTATTTTATCGACCCTGAAAGGATGGAAGCTAAAGTCGACTAAGACGGAATTTGAACTCAGAACGGGAAAACAGACGAAACACCGCTAAGCATTCTGCCCTTTGTGCTAATGATTCTGCCAGCTCGTTGCAATAATAATAATAATAATAATAATGATATTGAGTTCTTTTACTGGCCACAAGACCCCAAGACAGAGAGGACAAGATCAAAGGATGAGTTACAACACACAAAAACAAAAACAAGTGGGGTTTGCCTTGATCAAAGGGAAACACATTAAAAGATATAACAAAGGGTATGTAGTAGAAATTAGAGAAATAAATAATTAGAATCCCCAATAGCAGGGCAGTCCAATTAGGATGATTCAGGATAAATCCCATGCGAAAATTCCAGTCTGCCATCCCCAAGGCATGGGAAAGTGCCCACTTCCTGTTTTTTTCCTCTTGCTTTGAAAAGCATACTCAGTTGATCCATTCAGTCTCACTAGTCTTGCCACTGTCGTCCACCTCTTGATAAACACATTAGAATGCAGCACCTCCCTCTCTACCCTCATTGCAGAAATTGACGAGGGCTTGGCAAGATAGGTAAGTGCCTGTCTTGAAACCTTTCAGATCGGTTCACCACACAACTTCTTTTGCCACAGCCACTGAGCAGAGAAAGATCTGCTTTCCTTCTTCTGCTAAAGAAAGGTGATGTGTTGATCTTCACTATAGACTTGGCAGACAGCTGAATTCGTCTGGCACAAGACTGCAGCTGCCCTACACAAGCCCACAACCCTCTAATGCACTGATACTGAATGATTACATGCAGAACGGTTTTGTCTCCTTGCATACATCTCTGGCAGATTTGGCTGTTAGCACTTCCATGCCTGAAGAGCCTGTCTCAAACAGGCAGTGCCAACGACTTTTGGAAATTGTCCATGATCTTCAACTCCAAGGTCCTCTGGAAGAGACTACTCAGACTGTTCTCATCAGTATCCAGAGTCAATCCTAGACCATCGTTACTCATGCCCTCAACCAGCCTCCTATAGAAATCTTGAGTTGTTTTCTTGCTAACAGTTTTGTCCAGCTGGTACATTGCAGTGAGTGCCTAGCAACATTCTAGATACCAAACGTCTAACTTTGGTCTATGTTTGACCGATTACTGCAGATCTATCGATGAGATGAGTTGTACAAAGGACGCCCACACCAGTTCACCCTTATTTTTGTCACTGTTGTTCACACAATCACTAAATCAGTGATTTAGATATTTATGTAGGTGTGTCAGCTTCAATGCATGATGCCACATCATCAAAGATGTCATCTTAAGATCATCTTGGTGTAGGTGTTGACAGCTGATAGATTTTCTGATTAACAGAGCCTGACCCTTCTATAAGAATTAAAAAATGCAAGTGCTCCACTCTGGTCAGAGTTTTCTTGGGACAAGGTACAATGGCCAGGTGGAAGTAGTGAATGCCTATATTGCCTTAGTAGTACACTATCAAGGCAATATATGCATTCACTACTTCCACTTGGCCTTTCAGAGACAGCTTCCTTTCTGCCCATTTCTGGGTGAGCTTGGCCACCTTGGTCATGACCTCTTCCCAGTTCATATCTGCCAGGAGAACTGGTTTGAACCAGACTCCGAGCACTTTCACCAGACCCTCTGTCCAGTCACAGAAATCACTGCTAGTCCATATGGACTTGCCTCTCCAAGAGCCTGATTGCAGACCTACTGGCTTGTCCTGGTTTATCGGTGCTCCTGTACATTCCTGACACTCTTTCAGTAGATTGTTGATTGTTTCTATATCTGAAGAGTCTGACACCATGATAGTTATGTTGTCTGCATATGCAGACACAGCTAGCTCACCTGAGGCCTAGTTCGAATGGGATACCCCTCAAATTCTCCAGCCTTTGCAGCAAGGGTTATAAAGCCAAAACATATAAAAGTAGGGAGCGAGGACATCCTTGGCAAACTGAACATTCAATGCCGAAAGGTTCCAAGAGGTGGCTGTTTAATTTGATGACCAAGCAAATGCCAAACCATCACTATAGTATTACTTTCTACTATAGGCACAAGGCCTGAAATTTTGGGGAGGGAGCTAGACAATTACATCAACCCCATTGCTCAACTGGCACTTCTTTTATTGACTTTGAAAGAATGAAAGGCAAAGTTGACCCTCAGTGGAATTTGAGTTCAGAACATAAAGACAGCCAAAATGCCATTAAGCGTTTTGTCCAGCTACTATCAATTCTGCCAGCTCACTGCTTTACTAACAATAATAATCCAGGATATGACTAATACTTATTTCATTGACCCTGAAAGGGATGAAAGGTAAAGTCAACCTTGGTGGAATTTGAACTTAGAACATAAAGATAGACAAAATACTGCTGAGCCTTTTGTCTGATGTGTTAACAATTTTGCCAAATTTTACCTTAATAATAATAATAATGATGATAATAATAATAATAATAATAAATAATAATAATAACAACAACAACAATAATAATAATAACAATAATAATAAGTAAAATGAAGTAAGGCTTCGAAAGATGCATGCATACATATACAATCAATTTGTCGAGTAGTGTATATCTGGAGATATATATATGTGTGTGTGTGTTTTTGAGTATTTGATAGGTGAGGGACATAAAAATGATAGATATTGAGCTATTTTTATCTTTTATCTTTTACTTTTTTCAGTCATTAGACTGAGACCATGCTGGAGCATTGCTTTAAAGGATTTTTGTCAGAGAAATCGACCTCAGGACTTTATTCTTTGTAAACCTAGTTCTCATTCTATTGGTGTCTTGCTGAACCACTAAGTTATGGGGATATAAACATACCAACATTAGTTGTCAAGTGGTGGGAAGACAAACGCAGACACAAAGACACACACACATAATATATATATATATATATATATATATATGAGAGAAAAGTTGGACATGAGAACCATCAGATGTGGTGAGCAAGAGAGACGACTGCACTGGTATGGTCATGTGTTGCGTATGGATGAGGACAACTGTGTGAAAAAGTGTCACACCCTAGCAGTAGAGGGAACCTGTGGAAGAGGTAGATCCAGGAAGACTTGGGATGAGGTGCTTGCAAAGACCTGTTGAGGCAAGTGAAGACATTGTTGTGGCTGATGCCAGTACAGCCTGACTAGCACCCATGCCAGTGGCATGTAAAAAGCACCATTCAAACATGGTTGATGCCAGTGCTGCCTGACTGGTCCCATGCCAGTGGTACATAAAAAGCACTATTTCAGCCTGGCTGTTGTCAGTGACACCTGACTAGTCCCCGTGCCAGTGGCATGTAGAAAGCCCCCACTACATTCTCAGAGTGGTTGGCGTTAAGAAGGGCACCCAGCTGTAGAAACCTTGCCAGATCAGACTGGAGCCTGTTGCAGCCTTCTGGCTTGCCAGCCCTCAGTCAAACTGTCCAACCCATGCCTGCATGGAAAGCAGACGTTAAATGACGATGATGATATATATATATATGTGTGTATATATATACACACAACATAAAAAGTACCATTCAAATGTGGTCGTTGCCAGTGGCATGTAAAAAGCACCCACTACATTCTTACCACTCTGAGAGTGTAGTCGGTGCTTTTTACATGCCACTAGCACAAGGGCCAGTCAGCCGGCACTGGCAATGACTACATTCGAATACAACAGACTTCTTTCAGTTTTCATCTACCAAATCCACTCACAAGGCTTTAGTGCCTCACAGTGGGACTGAACCTGGAACTATGTGGTTGGGAAGCAAGCTTGTTACCACACAGCCATGCCTTTATTTGACACTTATTCCTTAATATTATTTATTTTGGAATATATGAAAAAAAACTGCTCAGAAACTGCAAATGTTTTACTAAAGCATGCTTTATGATATAATAATTGCAAGGCATAGTATTTGCTGTAGTAGAGATAGAAAAGGTAGAGAGAGAAATGAATCTTTAATGATGGAGACAGGTACACTTGTCTGATGGCAAAAAACTATGCATTACAATCATGGAAATGCAAAATATACGATGTTGAATGTGAAGAATGTATGGAATAAAGTGGGTGTTCCTTGTGCTGAGCCAATAGAGGTATTGGCAATTCAAGATGAAACCAGTATGATAGATAGATCAATAGAGCAATGAAGGCAGGGAAAGCTGCTGGTCCATCGGGTATATTCACTGGGATGCTCAATGTTTTTGGCAAAGTAGGTTACATGTTGACCATCTGAATAGTTAATCAAGTAATATAGGTGGTGAGTTGGCAGAAACATTAGCACGCTGGGTGAAATGCTTAGCGGTATTTCGTCTGTCTTTACATTTATTGACCCTTTCAGGGTCGATAAATTAAGTACCAGTTGCATACTGGGGTTGATCTAATCAACTGGCCCTCTCCCCCAAAAATTTCGGGCCTTGTGCCTAGAGTAGAAAAGAATATAGGATGACAAATCCCAATGACTTGGGTAGCAATAACATTATAAACTACTGCAAGAGCAAAGGACATGCTCAAGAGAGGGGAAATTACAGAGATATCAAGTTGCTAGAGCAAGCTTCTGAAGGTTATGAAAAGAATCTTGGCACTAATGATAAAGAACAGAATTTCCTAAAGTGAGATGTAATTTGGCTTCGTGCTCTAAAGTGAGACAATTGCTGGAATAATATAATTTTAACTGTAACCCATTATTCCTAACACTTGTTAAGGCTTTTGACTGTGTGTCACACACTGAAATCTGGAGTAGGAGTGGGAGTCACTAAGTATAGGCAAATGACTTGTGTGGGCTGTGTATGAAGATGCAGTGAGTAATGTGTTAGTTTATGATGAATTTAACATGAAGATGGGACTCCTTTTTCCTTTTATGCTGATAATTTAATTCTTAAAGTTGAATATGGTCAATTTTAAGTAGATTTAGAGAAATTCTAGTTGTGGAAACAAAAAGCTGGAATGAGGCCTCAAAGCAAACTTAGCTTAGATAAAGCGTCAGTAAGAAAGTAGACAGAACTTTAGTACTGTCAAGGAAATGGTATACAGAAAAAGACTAGGTAGAAACTCCATATGCTGTCCCCAGTGTAAATTATGGACATACAAGAGATGTTTGGGAGTCACAAGTAGATTAACACAGAAGGCAAGTTTTGCATGTGGCAGATGTACTGGGGCAGTAAGTAGTAAAAGTATACCAGATGTAGATTCTCTTAAATGCCTCTGGGCAGGCTCACCGAAAGTATTTGACAGTTTCTGTTACATAGGTAACATAACTGGCAGTGACAGTTCCAAAATTATAGTAGTTTGAATAAGAGTAGATTTGAAAAAGTTCTGTGAGCTATAAACTCTGCTGACAGCAAAAGTGTGAAGAGATTGTATGATACATATATTTGAACTGTAATGCTGCATGGTAGTGAAATGTGGATCTTGAATGCAGAAGACTGGCAAAGGTTAAAAAGAAATGAAGCAAATATGTTCAATAGCCATATAATGTCAGTGTATATGGATACCAGAGTATAAATTGAGCTGAGAGATAACATGGTGGTATAAGATGAATCAGATGTGCATAAGAGTATGTGAGGTGTAAGGATGATGATTTTTCTGCTTAAGGAAGTGGCAATTGTTTAAAGTTAGTAGAACTTGTGGAAGAGGGGAGCCAAAGAAGACTTGGAATAAAGACTAATCTGAAAGTGCTGCATTTCATTGAGGTAACAAAGAATTATATTGACTGCTGATACACTGCAAAAGACCAGACCACCTATGATAAAGGAAGCATTGAGGGTAGTGACAAGGTTGGGATATATAGATATGTGCCCTTGTTTTCACTGCCAGCCTTCACATTCTTGACCATCTAATCTCATCTGCCTATTGATCACCTGTGTCTGAGGAGATTCTATCAGACCATTCTTATCATTCTATCTGTTGCCTTCTCTTCCTCCTCCATACATCACTCACTTCAGTCATCTTATCACTCATACCCCCTCCCATCTTTCATTTCCCTAGACATCTGTGATGTGGTAAGCAACAAACTGTATTCCCTATCACCATCCTCAACACTGATACACCATCCTTCACCAACCCCTATGTATAAAAGCCCAACCTCCAAACTCTTCTATCTCTATATTTATGTGTAAGGGGCTGCATCAACTCATCTTTCCCCAATAAACTTCACTCTTTCTGTACAGAAACTTCTAAAACAATTCTCCAGTGTTGCCATAATACTCTTCTCTCCAGCTGCGTATATCAAGAAAATATTGCTGCCACTTCCCACAGCTAAACCTGAACAGCATGCAATTAGAACCCACTTGTCTAAGTATCACTATCACTCAGCATATCTTTGAGTGGATGCACATGCTCAACATTATAAAGATATGCTAACCTTCCTCTTCAGAGTCAGAAAATACACCAGACCCTGGTAATATTTACTTCTTTATTGCTCACAGGGAGCTAAACAAGGACAGACAAAGGGATTAAGTTGATTACATCGAGCCCAAGTGCATAACTGATACTTAGTTTATCGACCCCGAAAGGATGAAAGGCAAAATCGACCTAGGTGGAATTTGAACTCAGAACGTAATGGCAGATGAAATACCATTAAGCATTTCGCTCGGCATGCTAACAATTCTGCCAGCTTTCCGACCCTGGCAATATTGAACCTCTATGTAACTCAGGTGAGACCTTAATGGTGTGCTGCTCTCCTATCTTGGAATGGTACCACTGCTACAAACTTGGACATTCTTCTTTACACCCAATTAAAGGCTGTTCAATTGGTTGACACAAATTTACTCTCAACTATCTTCAGCTGCTGTTTCAGATATGTTCTGCTCATTCTCTCTACTTTGCATATTAAGTTTCAAATTTTGGCCCAAGGTCAGCAATTTCAGTGGAGAGGAGTAAGTTGATTATATCAACCCCCAGTGCTCAACTGATAGTTATTTTATTGATCCTGGAAGGATGAAAAGCAAAGTCAACCTCTGCAGTATTTGAACTCAGAATGTAAAGACAGACAAAATTCCACAAATCACTTGTCTGGTGTGTTAATGAATCTGCCAGCTTCGAACCTTCTCTCTCATCCTTTGATATTGTCCTCTATGTCTTGGGGTCTTGTGGCCAGTAAAAGAACTCAATATCATTATTATTATTATTATTGCAACAAGCTGGCAGAATCATTAGCACAAAGGGCAGAATGCTTAGCGGTATTTCGTCTGTTTTCACGTTCTGAGTTCAAATTCCGTCTTAGTTGACTTTACCTTCCATCCTTTCAGGGTCGATAAAATAAGTACCAGTTGAGTACTGAGGTTGATGTAATCGACTTACCCCTCCCCTGAAATTGCTGGCCTTGTACTAAAATTATAACTTTCTCTCTACTTTTCATATTACAACCTTAGTTGTGTCTGCTTTTCAGAGCTGGTTAATCTCATAGCCACCTCCACTCAGGCGTTTCTAACTCGCTTCCTTCTCCTCCTCTCATTATCAATATTGTATCCTGCCTCTACTATCTCCATGCTAACCACAAATCTCAGTCTTGCCTTCCCCAGAATGTTATCCTCAGAAATTATCTCTCTGCTCATATTTTGCCTGCAGCCATGGATTTGTAACAGTTCAAGTAGAACATAAACAGTATCAATTTCACCAGTCTCAGAAGGCCTGCAAAGACATGGGCACCACCTTTTCCTCCAGATCATACCACTACTTCCCCTAGGGGAAAAAGAAACAAAAAAACAACTGTTCACTTTGCAACCGTGTGATTTGAGATTCAGTCCCACTATGTAGCACCTGGGACTATTGTCTTCTACTTTAGTCTTGTATCGGCCAATGGCTTGTAAGTGAACTTAATAGTCAGAAACAGTGTGGAAGCCTGTTGTGTGTGTGTGTGTGTCTGTTCTTCCCTGTCCACCATGTAACTACAGGTGCTGGTTTGTTTATGTTCCTGAAACTTAGTGGTTTGGCAAAGGAAACTGATAGAATAAGTACCAAATGTAAAACCTTAAGGTTGTGCCCCAGCATGCCTTCTAGAAATGACTGAAACAAGTAAAAAAAAAAAATAATAATAAAAGAAGCCTTCTTTGTATGTGAGAGAACTGAGTGTCAGTTCCATTGAGATTAGTGCCAGTGGCCAGTTATTCTCCTTGTTTTTGCGCCTGTCCTCCTGCTAAGCAGACATACTTAGTTCTTTGAATAGTGACCAATACTAAACAAAGCCATAGAATTTAAACTCTTGAATTTTGACTGAGAAAAATGACTAGGTTAATATTATATTCTCTATTGTTAACCCTTTAGCGTTCAGATTATTCTTATTCATTCAATTGTCCTGAATTAATTATGCATTATTTTGTAGCTTTGAGATTTGATGAGGTGATTGCTTATTTTTAGATAGACATTGTTGAGTAGATGTAGAGAGACTAGATTTGGCTGATTTTAACTTAAAAGCAGGTAGAATATTTTGGCTAGATGTGACCAGTTTAACCCTTTAGCATTCAGGTTAATTTTTTAAATGTAATGCTTATTTATCCACATTTAAAAAAAATTAATCACATATTATCTTGTAGCTTCAAGATTTCAAAGATGTGATCATTTATTTTTAGAATTACATTGTAGGGTAGGTGGGAGAGGCTGGATCTGGCCAGTTTGAACATAAAACAGGTAGAACATTTGGGCCCGATATAACGGCTGGTTTAAATGCTAAAGGATTAATGTGGAATAATCTGAATTTCAGTGAAGACTTGTCTTGCAAATTCTTCTACAACAATTTTTTCATAAGATGGTTGATATTAAGAAGAAAAAAATTATTCTAACATTGTACATCATCCACAGTGTTTCCAGTTTAGCCAATTTCGTTCCTTATTTAGTGATACCATTCACCTTGTATTTGTTTCATTCACTGGACTTTGGCCAGGCTGGAACACCACCTTGAAGGGTTTAGCTGAACAAGTCGACCCCTGTGTTTATTTTTCATTTTATGCTTGGTATTTATTCTGTTGATCTATTTTGTTAAACCATTAAGTTTGGGGGATGTAAACAAACTAACAGTAGTTGTCAAGCAGTGTATGTGGGAGTAAACACACACACACACACATATGTATGCATATGCACACAGTTTCCATCTGCTAAGTTTATTCACACGGCATTTGTTACATGGCATACAAAATTCTTGCCCAAAATGTCAGGCAGTGGGACTGAACCTGGAGCCATATCGATTCAAAGCAATCTTTTAACTACACAACTATGCCTGTGCCCATCTTTTATGTTTTACTCATTTGACTGCAGCCATGCTGGGGCTCTGCCTTGAAGAATTTTTAGTCAAATAAATGAACCCTAGGACTTTTTTTTATTTTTAAGCCTGGTACTTATTTTATCTGTTCTTCTGCTGAGCCGCTAAGTTACAGGAACATAAACTCACCAACACCAGTTGTAAAGCAGTGGTGGGGGACAAGCACACACACATGCACACACACAACAAGATTCTTTCAGTTTCTGTCTACCAAATCCACTCACCAGGCTTTGGGGTGGTCTAAGGCTATAGTAGAAGACACTTGCCCAAGGTGCCATGCAGCAGGACTGAACCTGGAACCATGTGGTTGGGAAGTAAGCTTCTTACTTTGCCAGTACCCATGTTGATAATGATGAAATGTTTGTTAAGTTACTTCTGATATAGAAGAGTGTAGTAGTTTGCTTGAAGCATTGAGATTCAAGAAAGATTGAATTAATGGAAAGCATCTTACAATGCAAAAAGAATGTATAATTTTTTAATTCCTTACATTCTGGGTAACACATCTTTTCACGGACGAAAACAGTTACAGTAAATATCTCTTAAAGTAAAATGGTTGTTTACTCTTGGTTGCTATGCTGATGGTATCAGCTGTGATACTAATGTTCATACTGGTAGTAGCAGTAGTAGTAGGGTGTGTGTGTGTGTGGAAGAGGAGGAAGAAAAGTAACTATTGCAGTAATAGCTATAGTAGTGAAATGCTTAAGTGAACATGGGGAATTTAACTGCATTCAGCATCATCATTTTTGTGTCTGCTTTTCCTTGTTGGCATGGGTTGGACAGGACTTATTTGAGGCAGTATTATTTTACTGTTGGATGCTCTTCTTGGCATCAACCTTTTCAGTCATCTCTTAGAACACACAAGGACAGAGTGTACCATTTTACTAAAAGCTAGAATACAGGAATGCATTTGGCGCTCCATCAGTTATGACAACGAGGGTTCCAGTTGAGCCAATTAATGTGCAAATAGCCGAGTACTCCACAAACACACATACCCTTAACATAGTTCTCAGGGAGATTTGGCATGGCACAGAATGCAACAAGGCTGGCCCTTTGAAATACGGGTACTATTCATTTTCATCAGCTGAGAGGACTATATCAGTACTCCAAACCTTTTTTCGCTTGTGGTACACTTATATTCTTTTCAAAATTTGGCAGCACACCTGAACTAAAAATATAATTAAAAGTATAGGGAAAAAAATTATATTCAAGTTACACTGTGGCACACCTAGCCTTGTCTCGTGGAACACCAGTGTGCCGCGGCATACTGGTTGCAGAGTACTGGACTAGAGTAACGTGAAATAAAGTGTCTTGCTCAAAAACACAACCTGCCATTGGGAATTGAACTCACGACAATACGATCAGAAGCTGAATACCCTAACCACTAAGCCACATGCCTTTACTGTATTCAACATCATCATTTTTGTTTCTGCTTTTCCTTGCTGGTATGGGTTGGACAGCAGAAAAAGCGGATGAGCAGTTAGCATTTAAAATCTAGAAAAATATTCCTTAGACAGATTCCCAAAAATCTAGTTGTTAAAAAATATTGTTCTGTTGTGCAGATTGTATGCATGTATGATTGTATATTTGTTCATTGTCATATAGTTCTTTTACCTGTTTCAGTTATTAGACTGCAGCCATGCTGGGCCACCAACTTGAAGAATTTGAGTTGAACATATCACCCTCAGTACTCATGCGTTTTAGTTATTTCTTTAAAATCCGATATTTATTCTATCAGTCTCTTTGCCAAACTGCTAAGTTATGGGGACATAGACAAACCAACACGGTTGTCAAGTGGTATGGGGATAGGAGTACAAATGCAAATACACACACACATGTATATGATGGGCTTCCACACAGTTTCCACCTACCAAATTCACTCACAAGGCATTGATAGGCCTGGGGCTATAATAGAAGGTATTTGCTCAAGATACTGTACAGTAGAATTGAACCTGAAACAAATTATGTTTCTTAACCACACAGCCATGCCTGCACCTATAGAAGCAAGTAATTTCGTTGAAATACACTGCTTTTGTTTTATTTAATTTTGAAAATAATGAAGAATTTGGTAAAGTAACTTTGTCATTATTAAGCTGGTGTTTGGAACAAATTAGCATGAAAATTTTAATGGAAGTTTTTAATTTAGATCACTTTAATGAAACAGGAGTAATCTGAATTTGGTAGGTAATCTAAGGTGGTTAGAAGTACATTCAGTGGCATTGGCTCATTGTCACACAGTAAAACATTATAAGATTGGCTGGAATAGGTATGTTATCTGGTATATATCACCCAGGTAGAAGGTGCAATAACTTTGCAGTCTGTTAATTTTAACCATAGCTGAGAAAGGCATTGATTGTTCACTCTAAACCTCAAATAGCTTTCCCAAATCCTCTGATATTCATGCATCACCCACAAATCATATATTACCGTTTCAGTTCAATGCTAGCATGGAAAGACTTCATAGATCAATTTACATCGCCACAATTGAACTTCTTGAATTCTTCAATGTATTCATTTTTGGATTAATTATTTTCAATGCTGCAGACCAAAATAGTTTCCTTGATTCCCAGATTTTATCATCCAGTATCCAGTTCTTGCCAACTGCCTTTTAAAAGTTTCCTTTCAAAAGTACATTTTGTATTGTCTTTCTTTGCCATGAGCAATTTTTCATAGACTTTTGATTGTTATATATCATCATCATCATCATCATCATCGTCATCATCATCATATTAACGTCCACTTTTCCAAATTTGCATGAGGCAAAATTTGCTGAGACAGATATTCAACTGCTGGATGCCCTTCCTGTCACCAACCCTCACCTGTTTTGAAGGAAGGTAATATTTCCTATGACCAGGCATATTTCCATGGAAATCTAGATTAAGGACAATGTACAACAGTAACACTCGTTTCCAGCAATTATGTGATATCAAAACTAGGAGACACCGACTCATGTATACATACACACACATGATGATGGGCTTCTTTCTGTTTACCAATTCAAACTCACAAGGCTTTGACCGGCCTGCAGCTATAGTTGAAGACACTTGCTCAAGGTGTCACGGTGGGTCTGCACATGGAACCAAATGGTTGGGAAGCAAGCTTCTTAATAACACAGCCATACCTGTGCCTGTATGTATGTATATTTGTAATGTATTTATGTATATATGCACACACGTCTTTTAACAGTTTTCTTTGTAAAGCACACTCCATGTTGTTTTTCTGTACTATAAACAACTCTCCGTAAACTTCTTACTAACATCACAGCTTTCTGCAAAATCTAGACATTAGTTGGTTATGACAGAATAAATATCTTTGCTACATTTATATCATTACAAAGTCTACTTACGTTGTTTAAATAATTTCCATAATTTGCAAATGTTGGCGTTAGGAAGGGCATCCAGCTGTAGAAACCCTGCCAAATCAGATTGGAACCTGGTGTAGCCATCTGGTTTCACGAGTCCTCAGTCAAATCGTCCAACCCATGCTAGCATGGAAAGCGGACGTTAAACGATGATGATGATGATGATGCAAATATTATGTTTGTATCTATTCTTCTATACATTCTAACATCTCTACTTCCACACCAGCTCTACTTTTCTTTGTTATATATGAGCTTATGTGGTTATTCAGTTCACTAGAAATAACATCTAAGTCTCTCTCAAATCACATCCTGCTATTTTACAAAAAAAAAAAATAAATAAATAAAAGGGAAGGATACATGAGAGATTGTAGTTATAGCACACACCTCTTAAAAGATCAGCTGGTCACAGTTGAAATTCCCTTTGATCATAAGTCTGCTTGACCAGCATTCACATGGAGCTAAACAGTAACAACCATATTACTAGTTAACCTGATGTTCAACTTGAAATGAATTGCATAATCAGGAATGTGAGACTGCTTGTTGATTATGATGGGTTTCCCACATGTGACACCAGACTCTTTCCTCCTATGTTGCAGCACAACCACTTACTTCCCTCCTCAAATATCCAAATTGTTTATTTGCATAGTCGGTGGTATTTTGAAATTCTGTTGTTTTGCACAGTAACTTTTGCTGTGGTTTTACGGTTGAATGATTTCACAGCTGTATGTAATAAAGCAGACTAAACTTGTTTATTATTATTGCACTGGTTTTTATTATAAATGTATGTGTCGGGTATGTTAGCACTGAAATATACTAGGTGCATGCAGCAACCAAGAGCAAAACTAAACACAAAAGAAAAACAAAAACACTAAGTAAAAAAAATTTAAAAAGCATCATACTCTAAAAAAAAAAATGGCACATGTTTGAGTAGTAATATATATAAAAAAAACAACCAACCAACAAACTGCTGTCAGTGCTAATGACAGGTTTGATGTGGCAAAAAAAGCAACTGCATACCAGGAACAAGTGAGACTGGACAGCAACTGTGAGGTTGCTGTCCAGTTCTCCAGACATGGCAGTCCAAGAGGTTCAAATGCAGAGAGCTGTGGAGGCCACAATTCTTGGGCAGTCACTCTTGGGAGGTGAGGACCATATAAGACTGGAACATGCATACTTCTTTCTCCCCAGGTCCTCCTCTTCATTGAGAGTTTCAATATGATGACCACGCCTTAATGCAGGTGGTGGCATACATCCTGAGATATTGGGGGAGGGCGTGATACAGCATATGACTCTCGTTACTCACAGCCCCATGATGAGAGATAAACCTGGTATTACCTGTGATAGTTTGGTATCTTATCCTGGTGCAAGTTTACTTCTCATCCTTTCCTTTGTGTTTCTGTACACAACACTATATTCTATAATACTACAGTCCGCCTAGATACAACCGGATCATCTGATAATGTTACCTGTGTTAGACTGGTGTCCCATACTTCCTTTTGTGTTTTTGTACACAACACTATACTCTACATTACTCTAGGCTTCCTAGATACCATAAAATCATCTGGTGATGTTACTTGTGATGGACTAGCGTCTTATCCTTGTGGTGGTTTATCTCTCTTTCTTTCTGCACTATATTCTACATTAACACAATACACCTAGGTACCACATCACCATATTCTTCATTAAATATTTTCTCCTCATAGAAGTTTTACCTCTTATCTCTTCTGTTGTGTTCTGTCTCATAATATGATCGAAGCTGTATGTTGGTCTATTTATACTAGAGTTGTGTATCTTGCCTAATGCTTAATATTTTAGTTATTATAATACTAATAGTGTTAGATATGATGATATACATAGTATTCTTTTATTCTTTTACTTGTTTCAGTCATTTGACTGTGGCCATGCTGGAGCACTGCCTTTAGTCAAGCAAATCGACCTCCAGGACTTATTCTTTGTAAGCCTAGTACTTATTCTACCGGTATCTTTTGCTGAACCGCTAAGTTACAGGGGATGTAAACACACCAGCTTCTGTTGTCAAGCAATGTTGGGGGGACAAACACAGACACACAAACATATACACACACATACACACATACATATATATATATATAGATGGGTTTCTTTCAGTTTCCGTCTACCAAATCCACTCACAAGGGTTTGGTCGGCCCGAGGCTATAGTAGAAGACACTTGCCCAAGGTGTCGCTCAGTGGGACTGATCCCGGAACCATGTGGTTGGTAAGCAAGCTACTTACCACACAGCCACTTTTGTATTCTTGTCTAAGGTTTAACACTTTAGTTGTGATATGGAAGGTATTAGATATGTTGGTTATATGTGTATACAAAGATGCATGGCCTAGTTTTGACGACATTTAGCTCATGATAATAGGATCAGGGATTAATTCATGGACCAGGTTTTGTGTTGGACCAGTTGCTTCTTTTCATGCTGCTACCCAGCTGCAAATAAGTTCCATCCAAGTGTTGATGGAACCGTCTCTTCCTCCAGCTGCCACACTCATGATATTTCACTGTTTCAATAGGCGGGAGGGCCAAGAATGTGTTTGTCTATACTCATGACCAGATAGACATCTAAAACAATTAGCAAAAGTATGGAACATGCTACCAATTCATACTTGCTTGCAAGTAATGTCTATGGTTTATATAGTCCTAAATTGCTATGGTTATTATTTTTTTTATATGATACTAAAATAAGAATAAGAATAAAGATGAAGTGAAGACTAAGTAAATTGTGCGTGTGGTTAATTGACAAAAAAAAATGATCATCCCCAAATATAACAGGAGTGGCAGTGTGGTAAGTAGCTTGCTTACGAACCACATGGGTCCAGGTTCAGTCTTACTGTGTAGTACCTTGGGCAAGTGTCTTCTACTATAGCCTTGGGCTGACTATAGCCTTGTGAGTGGATTTGGTAGATGGAAACTGAAAGAAGCCTGTCATATATGTGTGTGTGTGTGTGTATGTTTGTGTGTCTGTGTTTGTCCTCCCACCATCACTTGACAATTAATGTTGCTGTGTTTATGTCCCCGTAACTTAGCAGTTCAGCAAAAGAGACTGATAGAATAAGTACTAGGCTTAAAAGTTTGGGGATTGATTTGTTAGACTAAAGGCAGTGCTCCAGAATGGCCGCAGTCAAATGACTGCAACAAATAAAAGAATATAGGTGCTAGTGCAGCCATGTCGTAAAAAGCTTGCTTCCCATCCACATGGTTCCAGGTCTACTAGGGTGTCGTCTACTATAGCCCTAGGCTGACCAAAGTCTTGTGAGTGGATCTAGTGGATGACAACTTCAGAAGCCCATTATATGTGTGTGTGTGTGTGTATTTGTGTTTGTCTCCAACCACTGCTCAATAAGTTTTGGGTTGTTTACGTCCCTGTAATCAGTTTTGCAAAGTGTGACCAATAGAATAAGTACCGGATTTAACAAAAAACAAAAAAATATCTACAGTACTAAGATTTATCTGTTCAACTAAACCCTTCAAGGTGGTACCCCAGCATGGTCACATTCCAGTGATTGAAACAAAGAGAAGATACTATATATATATATATATATATATATATATATATATACACACACACACATATAAATATATAGTTATATATTTATATATAGTTAGGTTATAGTCTGTTAAGAATGTAGATGAATACAGTATAAAGCTCGTCGACCTTCAGATTTCACACAGTATTATCCAGTAGTACTATTATGCCTACTGCCAGATTTGCGTTGGGGTCTTTTGTAGTGTGGGAATAGATAATTGAATAAGTTGGAGTCAACAAGAAGGAGAACAGAGGAACATTAATTTATAGTGTTTTAGCTTCTTTCATGTATATTATCTAATTTATGTATTTTAGTTTTAATTTATTAGACATTATAATTATTTAGAATTTAAAATTTTCCAGTAAATGTTTATAATACAGTTAATTTTTTATTATGATTACAGCTAAAATACATTTTGCTTTTATAAAAAAAACTTAAATACATATTTATATATCTCTTTATTCTATTACTTTTATTTACACCATATTTTCATGCGACTTAATTCTAATAAACGCTAAGTTAAATGTATAATGTTTAAAATTTTAGTTTAAACTAAAGCTTGGATAAGATAAGTATTGCATTTATTTTCAGTAATATTGCAAAATGGTTTTCTTTTATTTATTGGTAAAATAAGTATTGCTTATA
>NC_068996.1:22908539-22915796 GCF_001194135.2 Octopus bimaculoides | reverse complement strand
TTTTGAATCAATTTTATTTTTTATTTTATTTTTTAATTTTCTATTTGAAAATATGGTTATGAAACACGTGTAGTCATTTTTACTATTTTAATATTTATTACTTTGTACTTCTTTGATTTTTATTATAGGTCTTTTTAGTGTATTTACTTATTAAAATTTTCTATATGTGATTGTGGATTTTCTTGGATGAATTAAATAATTGTGGGTTTTTTTCTCTAAATTATATATTTTATATATTATATATTGTGAAATTTAATTTAATTTTGATAAATTAAATTGAATTTTTCCCTGTAAATTTGGATTTTTTCCCTAATATTATTATACATGTATATGTATATATATATAGAATATTAAGTGTATGATTGATTTATGGAATGAAGTTCTACAAATCTGGTCATATTTGTCAAGAGTAAAGGAGATAAGATGTTAAAGAGTTGTAAGAAGTTTATTCATGCATACAATTGTTTCATGCATAGATATAAATTCATATTTGGGTTTGAAAATTATCATAGTACTCATCAGTTCAGAGAGAAAATAATAATAGGAACTTAAAGAAAGAGCTGAGAAGTTGGATCTGCGAGTTTCATGTTTGTCTGTTTTTATCTGTGTGTGATAGTGATGGGAGTCATGTCAAATATTAAACTACAACTAACGGATGAATGGTTAGAGGAATGTATAAATATAGAGATATCGATAACACTCTCTCTATAGATTAGTGTAGATTTGCTAATTAAATCTCCATATATGCTGCATAGGGCGAGTAAGTTAGAGAAATGTCCAATGAGAAAATGTTATCTAATGTAAATTGAATCTAATTGTTGAAAACAATTGTTGGTATTTTTTATAAATAATCATAAACAGATGAAGAAAGTTTAGCTTTAAAAAATTATGTTTGTAAAGCTTATACTAGAAAGTTAATAAAGTCATTTATGAAAATATAGGGAGAGGGGGAAGAATTAAAAAGAATGAAGTGGAAGTGGATTAAGGACTCTTGTTTACTCAAGATCTGTATTAAGGTAGGATGAAAGTATAATGAAGGAGAAGATGAGGAAAAAGTGGTAATTCAAATGGAAATATGACAATTAAGGTTGTATATACTTACAAAGTCGTTGTTAAGAATAGAGATATCTCTATTCTTACAACTTTTTAACATCTTGTCGCCTCCATTTTTGACTGATATGATTAGATTTGTGGAGCTTCACTCCATAAATTAATCATACACTTAGTATTCTAATACTACTTTTCATATCGTCACTAATTTACACCAGTAAACTCTCAGCAAAGTATGAAGAATCAATGTTAAGAAGTCTCTTAGGAAACCACTACCATTGAAGGACGAATCCACATTCAACCTGTTACACGTATATGTGTGCATATTTATGCATGCGTACATAGGTATATGGAGGCGCAATGGCCCAGTGGCTAGGGCAGCGGACTCGTGGTCATAGGATCGCGGTTTCGATTCCCAGACCGGGCGTTGTGAGTGTTTATTGAGCAAAAACACCTAAAAGCTGCACGAGGCTCCGGCAGGGGATGGTGGCGAACCCTGCTGTACTCTTTCACCACAACTTTCTCTCACTCTTACTTCCTGTTTCTGTTGTGCCTGTATTTCAAAGGGTCAGCCTTGTCACACTGTGTCACGTTGAATATCCCCGAGAACTACGTTAAAGTTATATGTGTCTGTGGAGTGCTCAGCCACTTGCACGTTAATTTCATGAGCAGGCTGTTCCGTTGATCGGATCAACTGGAACCCTCGACGTCGTAAGCGACGGAGTGCCAACAACATATGTATATATATATTTATATGTATTTGTATAGGTACGTATGGATGCATATGTATATATAAGTGTTATAATATCCTAACTTATATAAGTATGTATATATATATGGGCATGTTAGACAACATGCAGGGGGCTTCCATGACATACATGAAGGCTATGGTTTTGGTTCCTGCAATGGGAAGGGAACCAGACTGCTGGAGTTCTGTGATGCAAATGATCTTATGATTTGTAATACTAACTTCAGGAAACCTGCCAGTCACCCATTCATCTCCCAATCTGGTGGATACTATAGTCAAATTGACTACATCCTCGCCAGGAAACAGGAAAGATGGCTACTTATAAATGCCAAAACTATCCCAGGTGAAGAATGCACCCCACAACATAGATTAGTAGTTAGCGACTTCAGGATGAGGGCTAAATGGATGCACAGAAGACGACCAGCATGAAGAAGGATCTGGAAGCTTAAGGATCCTGTGAACAGACAGAGATTTAGAGACGTATTACTCAAAGCTTTGGACGAAATAGAGGAGGGTATAGCATCACATGATGTGGAAGACAAGTGGAGGTTCCTACGGGAAAACCTGTTGAGGGTAACTGACCAGATCTGTGGATGGTGCAAAGTCCCCTCTCGACCCAAGGTAACGTGGTGGTGGAACAATGTAGTTGACAGGACCATTAGAGAAAAGAAACAGGCATGGAAGGACTGGAAGAACGGTGGTAGCAGGGAATTGTATCAGATTGCTAGAAGGGAAACCAGGAGACAGGTTTACTTAGCTAGAGGGGAAGCAGATAAGAAAAAATTTGCCAATGTTCTGTGTCATGAGGACCAAAGACTTGAAGTGTTTCATGTTGCAAGACAGTGTATGAGAGAGAATTGTGATGTCGTAGGAGAGAAACGTGTCCGCATGGATGATGGTTCACTTGTATTTAATGAGGCTACAAAGAGAGAGACTTGGAGATGCCACTATGAAAAGTTGCTAAATGAAGAGAATGAATGAGAGAAAGAGAGTCTACTGAATGTTGACCCAACAGAGGGACCAGCTATCCAAATTGACAGTAGCTTGGTAGATAAAGCAATTAAGGGTATGAAGACAGGGAAAGCCCTGAGCCATCAGGAATCACTGCAGAGATGCTTAAAATATCTGGTGGTATTGGCTATAGTTTAGTCACCCATATGGTCAATCAGGTGATACATGGAGTCATATCCAGTGACTGATGTAGCAGCACCATAGTCAGCTGCTACAAAGGTAAAGGTGATGCATTAGATACAAATAATTACAGAGGCATCAAGTTGTTGGATCAGGTAATGAAAGTCACAGAAAGTGTCATAGTCCAACTAATTAGGGAGAGTGTTAGTTTAGATGAGATGCAGTTTGGGTTCGTGCCAGGGAAAAGCACCACTGATGCTCTGTTTCTGGTGAGAGAGAAATACCTAGCCAAAGATAAACGTCTGTACCTGGCTTTTGTTGACATGGAGAAAGCCTTTGACAGGGTCCCCTGATCCCTTATCTGGTGGTCAATGTGGAAACTAGGAATAGATTAATGGTTAGTGAGAGCTGTGCAAGCCATGTACAGGGATGCTGTCAGAAATGTGAGCATTGGCAATGAGTACAGTGAAGAATTCTGGGTAGAGGTAGGGTCCACCAAGGATCAGTCCTCATCCCCCTCTTATTCAAAGTCCTCCAGGCAATAACAGAGGAATTCAAGACAGGATGCCCCTGGGAGCTTCTCTATGCTGATGACCTTGCTCTAATAGCTGGGTCACTATAAGAACTAGAGAAGTTTCAGGTGTGGAAGCAAGATCCAGAATCAAAGGACCTTGGAGTCAATCTAGCAAAAACCAATGTCCTAATAAGTAGGAAGGTAGATAAAACACAAACCCCTTCAGGTAGATGGACCTCCTCGATCTGTAGAAAAGGCATAGGTAGAAACTCCATAAGATGTACCCAGTGTAAGCTATAGACACATAAGAGGTGCAGCAATATCAAAGGAAGGTTAACTAGGAAGTTAGTTTTTGTGTGTGGCAAATGCTCAGGGGCAATAAACACTGAAAATGTGCAGAAAAAAACCTTTGCCACACTCCAGGGAGAAAAACTAGAAGTAGTTGATAGCTTCTGTTACCTAGGTGACCAAGTCAGTAGTTGGGGTGGATGCTCTGAGAGTGTAGCAGCTAGAATAAGAATAGCCTGGGAAAAGTTCAGAGAACTCCTACCTCTGCTGGTGACAAAGGGCCTCTTGCTCAGAGTAAAAGGTAGATTGTATGACATGTGTGTGAACAGCCATGCTACATGGCAGTGAAACATGAGCTGTGACTGCTGAGGACATACATAAGCTTGCAAGGAATGAAGCTAGTATGAATTTTACAGCTGCCAAATGCTAATGTCATCAAAACTAGTCCCAGCCAGTTTGCAAAAATAGGTAGTCTTTCATAGTCTTTAAATCACTGGTTCTCAACCAGGGTTCACATGGACCTTGGGGATTCACGTAAGATTTTACTGTTAAAATTTATGTGCAATAAATTGGTTATACTTGTACAATAAACAAAATATTTTAATTATGTTTGTTATACAATTCACAATAATATTTAATTATAAAAATACAGTGGGACTTTTTTTAAACATCGAATATTTATTAGGGTCCAGTAGAGTAAAATAGGAATCAATGGGGTCCCTAGGCAAAAAAACGGTTGAGAACCACTACTTTAAATGCTAAATCTTTCAGAAAAGAAAATCTAATTTATTTGTCTTTAAAGTACAAAATGTTCATTTTAATTAAGTTGTAAGATATGTTCTTGTGTATTAATACATCTTTGTTTTTTTTAATATTTTCTTTTACCTCAGGTTGCTATGGTTGAAATACAATTTGAAGAAAAATCACCATTGCCAGACTGTCTTCTAGTTGCGTTTAGTGTCTGCACAACGTTACTTGTTGCTGTCCATTTAATAGCTCTGATGATCAGTACATGCATACTTCCTAATATTGAGGCTGTGAGTAACATGAATTCTTTCTCTGCTGTGAAAGAATCCCCACATGAAAAGATGCGATGGTATATAGAAATGGCTTGGGGATTCTCCACTGGTCTGGGAACTTTGCTGTTTCTTGTTGAAATTGCAATATTGTCTTGGGTTAAGTTCTATAAACCTAGCGTTAACGCGGCTATGGCATCCACAGCACTTGTCATTCCAGTTTTGATTCTATTTATTATATTTGGAATTCACTTCTACAAGCGCTTGGTCGCTCACAAGTATGAACACACTGAAAGAGAACTACAAGAATTGAAAGAACTTGTCATCAAGATAGACCAAGACATATCTTTACCAATCACTCCTGGTCGAGTATCACCTTGAGATTGTTAACTGCTTTATTTTATTTTTCTCTTTTGATTACCTACCACCTACTAAAATGTTCTGGATGCTATGGATTGTAAAATTCTACCATAAATGCAATCTATCTTTAAGAAGTGGTTAACCATGCCATTGTAATATGAAACTACATTGTGATATACTCATGATGGTATTTATTTCTTCCACAAGCTTTTATTGTTGTTATTGTTATTATTACTAGTTTATATATTTTTTGTTTATTTTGTTTTTATTATTCATATTTTTATATATTTAAAAAAAATTTTTTTTAAATTATTTTATCATTATCTTTTTATGAGATGAGAAAAGTGATTTTGGTCTAGAAATATACTTTCTAAACTGCTTTCTGAATTGTGTGTCTTTGTGAGAGAGAAAGAGAGAGAGAGAGATACAGACAGACAGACAAACACAGATAGACATAGAAAGAGAGAGAGAGAGAGAGAGAATTTATATACTTCAGAAAATAGTTTATATTGTCTTGGAACTGTTATGATTTATATATGTATATATATATATATATATATATATATATATATATATATATATATATATATATACACACACACATATATATGTATATTTGTGTGCACACACATATGTGTGTGTATATCTTGCTTTCTTTTTTCCTTTTTTAATGGATTGAATACTCCATGTTGAAAGTTGCAGTGATGCAAATGATTTATATTTTCATAAAATATATATATATATATATAAATAGATATGTGTATATATTTTTCATGATGTCTATATATAATAGAAAGAGCTATGTGAAAATAAAGAAAAATGATTGATTGGTTTTTAAATTGAAAGAATTACTATTTTTTCTTAACTATACAGCTTGTATTTGTATGTGTGTGTGTGTGTGTTAGTGCGTGTGCACGCGTGCACACACACACCTCTTGGAGTGTGTGCGCGCACGTGCACACACTTCTTGGAGTGGTTTAGTTCAGCTAATTATGGTTTAATCTCATCCAGCACCAAACTTTTTATTAAAATTTTTTCTGGATGAGCAACAACCTCCAGTCTTTGTAAAGAATGGTTGTAAGTAACCAACTAGTGTATAACTACAAGTAATTATGTTATCAGAACCAACAAATCTTAGTCTTGGTAAAGTACAGAATATATTTGGAGTAGTGACACTGTGTGGCCTAATGGTTAGGAGGATGATTACAATCATGACTATACTGTTATGGCTTCAATTCCTGGGCCGTGTAGCAAATTGTGTCCTTGAGAAAGGCACTTCATTCCACATTGCTCTGGACTACTCAGCTGTATTGAGAACCATCCCGGTGCCGGTTAGCAACTGTATGTCTGACGCTCTCTCTCAGCCTCTACCAGCCACACCTTGGATGTTCTACAGGCTCAAGGGGAAGGGACCAAGAAGGTATCTATCTCTGCTTGCAACTACATAGACATCTAAAACAATGAGCAAAACATGGCATATGTCACTTGCAAGTCATATTTACTTGGGAGTGACAGCTGGTGGTACATGGAGTAGATCATCAGATTTCATATCCATCACGATTTGGTGCAATTCTCACAGAATCCTGATCTTGTATAATCATTTTTATTAAATACCTACTATTCTTCTTTATAACTGTAGAGAGAAAACTTGAATTCCAACACTTCACGTACTTCTTACTTGTCCAGATCTAGGGTATCATTTTTTTAAGTGGTAAATCACTGATTTATACTAAACAGGAATTATTTAATTAAGCTGAAGAAACTGAAATGCTCTGCACTGGTTTTGGTTTCAAGTTCAAATCCTGCTAAGTTATACTTTGATTTTTACCCTGTTTTATGATCGATAAAATAGTTGGTAGTAATAAAGTGTGTGTGTGTGTGGGGGGGGATCAATATAAAAGCTCTTGTATTAAAAAAAAACTTACAGTTTTTAAAGTTTTCAATTTAATACACCTTTAATTTATTTTATCCCTCTCTAATCTCACCCTCTACCCTCATTATTTCTCTCCTCTTCATTCCTTCTTATTTCTCCCTATTTTCTCTCATTCTTTCTCTCCTCCCTCTGTCATATTGCTCTGTTGAGAATGGTATCTAATATATCATAATTACATGAAAAAAACTGAAGCTGGCCTAAGTCTTTCTTATCTTTT
>NC_068996.1:22900881-22907083 GCF_001194135.2 Octopus bimaculoides | reverse complement strand
CCAAAATTTGAAATCATTATTATTATTATTATTATTATTATTATTATTATGATTATATGAAAGGTGGCGCGAGCTGGCAGAATCATTAGCATGCCAGGCAAAATGCTTAGCAGTATTTCACCCATTGCTACATTCTGAGTTCAAATTCCACTGGGGATGAGTTTGCCTTTCATTTTTTCAGGGTCAATAAATTAAGTACCAGTAAAATTCTGGGGTCGATGTAGTCACCTAGTCCCCTCCCCCAAATCTTCAGGCCTTGTGCCTATAATAGAAAGGATTATTATTATTATTATTATTATTATTATTAAGGCAACGAGCTGACAGAATTGTTTGCACGTCGGCTGCACTGCTTGGTGGTATTTTGTCTGTTTTTATATTCTGAGATCAAATTCTGCTGAGGTTGACTTTGCATTTCATCATTTCAGGGTCGATGAGAAAAGTACCAGTCAAGCACTGGGGTTGATGTAATTTCCCAAAATTTCAGGCCTTGTACATATAGTAGAAAGGGTTATTATTTTATTATATTTTTATAATAATATAATAAATATATAATTATTATTTTATGATTTTGTTTTGTCGTTACACATGTTGGTTCCAAGTCTCATCCAGAGACCTCAAGATACAAGTTCAAGTCAGTGTTGTGACTAGGGTTGTTGTGCCATGTTTTTGGATTTGGACAAAGTATTGTTCTAGAGAAAACTAAAAGTTCTTAAAAGTAGTTTGGTGATAAGATGATAGTGTGATCTTAAAATGACAGTAAAAGGTGTTTGCTATTATGTACATTTAAAATTACTTTTGATAATGTTTACAGATTAAAATGTTTTTGAAACTACATAGTATTTTTTCGTAGGATATGAGCAGTTCCCCTGGGCACTATTTTTTTTCATTTCTTCTATTTTTTAATTTACTGGAATCTGAGAAAGGAAACAATCAGTCCCTTTTGGTATCATTCTGAGGTCACCAATGGCAACAGGTATTGTTCTAGTCTTGAGTTTCCACATTTTGCCAATTTCTATTTCAAAGATCTTTATATTTGCTCAAATTTTTGGTAGGTCTTGACAGATTTATATCAATGAGCAGGCATAATTTTTGTCTGAAATCCTTCAATATAATGTCAGGTGAACTTGCATCTACCATTTTGTCAGTTTGAACAGAAAAGTTCCATAATAAGATTTTATCATTTTCAAGCTTTGCGGGTGGTTTGTGTTACTATTATTTTTTATCATGATCCTTGCAAGTTACCCAGTGAATATACTGTGGTGCCATTCTCATGCCTTTTGAGATACTCTGTGAGGGTACAAGAAGGCTGCACATGGAGAGAATATGATCAATGGTTTCAGTCTGCTGTTTACATACATGACATGTTGGGCTACTGCTGCTCTTTAAGATGTTGCCTTGGTAGCTTCTTGCAGGTAGGTATTGATCCTGGGTTGCTATGATAAACCTTTCTGTTTCTAATTCTAAGCCAGAAAACACTGATCATTGATGGGCAAGAGTTTTATCAACATCAACATTGTAAGCTCTCTTTGGGTATTGGCCATTGAGTGGTTTATCTTTCCATTTATCAGTGAGAATATTCAAGGCAGCATTTGTAACAAGGGTTTTCATGCATTTAGCTTTTTCTGTGCTTGTTCCCAGTTCATCTAATTCTGGAACTTGCTGTATTTGGAATTCACTTAGATATTTCCTTGCCTCTTTTGTTACTGAATATGAGATTTTCTTGTTTCCATGCTTTAAGATAAGTTTTAGCATCTAGTCATCAGAGTTTTTCAAATAAATGTTTTCAGTGACTATTCAAGTTGTAAGATTTAATAGCCATCCTCTTTTCTTGGCAAATAAAGTTGTTCCACATCTACCTTAGGGTGGTGCATTCTATTCATTGTCAACAACTTTCAGATTATTATTATTATTATTATTATTATTATTATTATTATTATTATTATTATTATTATTATTATTATTATTAGTAGTAGTAGTAGTAGTAGTAGTAGTAGTAGTAGTAGTAGTAGTAGTAGTAGGAAGAGAAGGGGGAGTAAAAATGGTGGATTGGCGGAATTATTAGAGGATTAGTTAAAATGCTTTGTGGTATTTCTTCTTGCTCTTTAAATTCTGAGTTCAAATCCTGCCGAACTCAGCTTTGTCTTTCATACTTCTGGGATCAGTAAAGTAAAGTACAAGTTAAATTTGGGGTTGGGGAAGTGTTGGTGGTATGGATTAACTCTGACACTTCAAAATTGCTGGCCTTATACCTAAATTAAAAACAATCAATTAGTATTATTATAAATCATTCTTCTAATTTGTCCAATATTTTAGATTACATTTTCTATCTTTTACTTGTTTCAGTCATTGTATGACAGTGATGTTGCGGTACCACCTTGAGGAGTTTTGTCCACAGTACTTATTTTTTCAAGTCTGGTATTCATTCTGTTGTTCTCTTTTGCCGAACCGTTAAATGACAAGGATGTAAACATACCAACACTGCTTGTTAAGTTACGGTGTGGGACAAACACAAACACACACACACACACGCACGCACGCACGCACGCACGCACGCACGCACGCACACATCCATCCATCCATGCATACATACATACATACATATATATATATGATTAGCTTCCTCAGAGTTTCCATCTACCAAATCCACTCAAAGCATTGGTCAGTCTAAGGCTATAGTAGAAAATACTTGCCCAAGGTGTTGAACAGTGAGATTGAACCTGGAACCACCTGGTTGCACAGCAAGTTTTGTAATCTCACAGTCATGTCCCTCTCTATTGCGTTATGGATGCTCCCTACAAGAATTATACTTTACAGTTCTCCTCCCCCCCACACCAATGCCAGAACTTCTTGAGTATTATATATATATTTTCTATTTCAGATCTCTGGCTATGCAGATTGCTATTCTGTTCATTCTTATGCTTCTAAAATGTTTTATTATAGAAGAGTTTTTTTTTTTTTTGTTATACCTTTACACTTATATCACTGTCTTCCCTCATTCTACAGACTACCATTCTCCTATCATGAGGTTGTTAATTCTATATCCTGTAGTATGAGAGTTATTATACATATCTATGTGTATATATATATATATATATATATATATATATATATATATATATATCATCATCATCATCATCATCCACTTTTCCATGCTGGCATGGGTTGAAAAATTGACAGAGACAGGCAAGCCAGAGAACTGTGCCAAACTCCAATGTCTGCTTTAGCATTGTTTCTTATTTCTTTACTGCCCACAAGGGGCTACACACAGGGGGGAACAAACAAGGACAGACAAAGGGATTAAGTTGATTACATTGACTCCAGTGCATAACTGGTACTTATTTAATCGACCCCCGAAAGGATGAAAGGCTAAGTCGACCTCGGCGAAATTTGAACTCAGAATGTAAAGACAGGGAATACCGCTAAGCATTTCGCCCCGCGTGCTAACGTTTCTGCCAGCTCGCCACCCTTGGCATGGTTTCTGCTGCTGGATGACCTCCCATATATATATATATATATCTTAATATTTTTTTTTTATGTTCAGTTATAATAAAGACAATTTTAGATTAATCTCATGGGTTATTCTATACTTTTGTTGAGTACAAAATTATCATTCTGAAACAAGATTGTTGTTGACAGTCACTTCAAAGTTTAACCAGCTAAGCTGTCGTCAAATTGTTATGTTACATGTGTGTGTATGTGTGTATACTTTTATAGTTTTCTTTCAATATCATTATCAGTGAGTCCCTATTTTCTGATGCTCAATAATTTGCCAGTATTATGAACTAGCTGAATGAGTGTACCTGTCTATATATTCAATATTGTTAATTAATGGATATTCATTTTGCATGCATGTGTGTATCATCATCACCACCATCATCATTTTAATGTCCAATTCTTCATGCTTGCATAGTTCTGGTGGAATTCATTGAGGTAGATTTTTTCTATGGCTGGATGCCCTTCCTATTGCCACCTGTTTCCAAACAAGGTAACATTTTGACATGGTCACACGTTTTTTCCTGGAAGATTGAAAACAGTTGGCACAACTTGTATGATACAATACTCACAAGTATCACATAATATCAAGCTGAGGATGCATTCACACACACACACATTCCTTCATTCATTCATTCATTCATTCATTCATATGCACACAATGAACTTCTTTCAGCTTTTGTCAACAATATCTACTACCAAAGCTTTTATCAGCCTGGGGCTATAGTTGAAGACACTTTCCCAAGGTGCTATGCAGTGGGACTGAACCTGAAACCATGTGGTAGAGAAGCAAGCTTCCTAACTACACAGCCGTACCTGTGCCTATCATATATATATATATATGTTATCACCATTATCATTTAATATCCCTTTTTCATGCTGGCATGAGTTGGATGGTTCAACAGGAACCAACAAGCTAGAAAGCTGTGCTAAGCTCCAATGCCTGCTTTAACATGATTTCTAGAGCTGGACGTCCTTTTTAGTGCCAACTACGTTACAGAGTGTGCAAATACATGTATACATAAGTATTTGTGTGTGTGTGTGTGTGTGTGTGTAATATATATATATATATATATATATATATATATATATATATATTTGTATTCATACTTATATACATATGTACATGTGTATGTATGTGTGGGAATATGACTGTATAACCAACCTTTTCTAATTGCATTATCTACATATCTAACAACTTTCATATCATATATATTTAGAATGGTTTTTTTTAATTCTAGGTGGAAAAAGTCTGTAAGAGGGGAGGGCTGGTACTGTTAGTCTTATAAATTGTGAGTAATTATGTAAAATAAAATGTTAATCTTTGTCGTCTTCAGTTTTTATTACCCATTGATATAACGAGTGCTTTTAAAGCTGTGTCATAATTTTTTTCTTTTTGTGGTATTTATTTTTTGTCTTTATTACCCCACCCTGACCTTGCCTTTTTAAACACTTTTTTCTTTTTTCAAACTTGTGTCATTTGTCTCACAAATGCTGTCCTTTTCTTCACTCACACTGTTTCATTGCAAGAGCAGTATACACTTCTTTGTTATAGTAATTTTTTGAAAAATGGCCTGTCAACTGGTAGAATCTTTAGTAAGAGAATCAGACAAAATAGTCTTGTAGTAATTCTTCTGGTTCTTTATATTCTGAATTCAAATCCCGATGAAATCAACTTTGTAAGATAAAGTATCAGTCAAGTAAGTACTGTAATCCATGAAGTCCTCACTCTCCAAAAATATCTGGCCTTGCGCCTGTGTAAGAAACGTTTATAATTTATGAAACATTAGGAGCTGGTCTTCACTTACCCTTCAGCCTGTCCTTTATATTAAGCTTGAGTGAGTGTATGCGTGTGTGTGTAAGAGAGAGAGAGAGAGAGTAACTAATTATAGCTGAGCTATTCTCTGGCTGTATGATACAGTCTTGGATATGTTATTTCACAAGATCAAAAGGCAAGAGGATTGGCTGAATCATTAAAGCACTGGAGAAAATACCTTCCTTCTGGGTTTTTATGTTCTGAGTTCAAATCTCATTAAAGTTCACTTTGCCTTTCATCTCTCCAGTGTCAAATGTATAAAATACTATTTATGTGCTGGTGTCAGTGTAATTGACTACTCTTCCTCCCTCCAAATTTCAGACATTGTGTTGTGTGTTAGAAACAATTATTACACAAGATCACTCTGATAAGATAATATCAAGTTATTATGATTGCCATAAAGGATCATCAAAAATAACATTGATGGTGGTAACAATTTTCCATTGCTGAATTTTTTCAAATGTACCAACGACAATGAGAAAATATAATGAAATCTTTAGTTATATTTGTTTGTATATGGATTCCTTTCATTTCCTTTTATTATTTCTTAAAAAGAAAAAAAAAAGATATTTGTGTCATTTTTGCTCTGAAAAAAAAAAAAGATGTAAAAGAAAGGTCCTTTTTTTTTTTTCCTCATTAACCAAAATACATATACATTTTGAATTTTATTACTATTTTATTTTTGCAAAGAGTTTTCTTTATTTACGCTTTTGATCATATAATAAATAATGCATCCATCTGTTTAAAGTTGTAATAATATTCCATCAAATAATGGATTAAACAAATGTTTATACATTTATTTCAATAAATAGATTCATTCATTTTTTTCATTATCTCCTTCATATTAAATTGAAATCAATATTGAAAAAAATAATTAAAACTATCATTGCATTT
>NC_068996.1:22899008-22900267 GCF_001194135.2 Octopus bimaculoides | reverse complement strand
TTCTACAAATATGAATAAAAGAGACAATGCTGATAAAACTGCTTATGTATTATTCTTTAATTGTTGCATTAAAAGCAAGGTGGGTGGGGCATGTTTTTTTTATTTTTATTTTTAACACTTACATTAAAAAAAAAAATAGTTTATATTATTATTATTCATAACTCAAAATCTGTGGATTGATAGATTTAGTAAAACATCAGACAAAATGCATTGTGGTAATAATTATATATCCTTTTTATGTTGTGTTCAAATACTGTTGGTGTTCACTTTGTTATTCTTTTCCTTCTTGGGTCAATAAAATAATGTAGCAGTCAAGTACTGGGGTTGAATATAACCAAGTCTAGCTCTCCTCAAAAATTTGTGGCATCGTGGCTATATCAAAGAAATTTTTTAGTCATATCCAGATTGCTAAGAGAGAGAGTGATGAGCAGCTGTACTATACTACATGATGTCTGAAGTCATTAGTAATGTTCTAGTCACACAATGTCACAAAATTCATTGGCTTCTTATTAGAACTTTTTGCTTTGCCTTGCACCCTCATCTCATTGGCAGTCATAGGGGAGCTATCATGATACATGCTGTGTCTCAGGCACTTTTAGACCTGACCACTGCCCACACATTCCCCTCCAGGTCTAACTACAGCCATTTCTTTCTAGAATGGAGAAAGACAAATACAGAAAAATGGAAAGAGTGGAGAGAAAGAGAAAAAACATTCCCAGCCCCAGTACAGAGCCGGTACACTTTTCATTGACCCCACCCCCCAAAGACTCAAAAGCAAAGTTAACCTCAGTGGTATATGAACTCAGATTCTAGAAAACTGGAATAATTACCACAAAACAATCAGATGCTCAAATGGTTCTGCTAAATGGCCAACTTTAGATCTACAGTATATCATATCAATACATATTTTGCATGAAAAATATTATATACATATATGCATATATGTACATACATACTTATATATATATAAATATATATATATACTCTATTTACATGTATATACTTTATTTACAGAATATATACTTTTACACTGTATTTTTTGTTTTACTTTTGCTATCCCACTGTTCTAAATTTTACTTTGTTTGTCAATTTAAAAATCTTTTTGTTTCAATATGCATGAACAAGAATGAAAATTTTGTATATAAAGCATACAACATATCTTTGCACACGTAGATATATGTCTGTATATGTATATATATATATATATATATATATATGTGTGTATATATATATATATATATATATATATATATATATAT
>NC_068996.1:22895175-22896443 GCF_001194135.2 Octopus bimaculoides | reverse complement strand
TTTGTATAGTGACGCTGAATTGGCTCGAGTTCTGCTGTCCGCTTAACACTGTGTGGTGACCACAACTGAGAGCAATAGTCTAGGTGGCTCAGAACAAATGTCTTCCATAGAGTCAACATGACTTTTTGATCCCTTGTTCTGAATGTCCTCAGTATCCACTCTGCCAGTTGTCTGCACTTTGCTGTCAATTTGACAATGTGCATGTGAAATGATGCATCACTACACATGTTGATGCCCAGGTCTCTTACTGTTTGTGGTTCTGGAATTGCAGTACCTCCAGGTTCTGTGTATGCCAGTTGGGAGGCACTTGTGGCTTTGTAGTGCAGTACTTGAAATTTTTTTGCATTGAACTGCATATTATTTTGCTCTGCCCACTTATATATTGCATTTAGGTCATTCTGCAGGCTTATGATATCATCAGGATTCTTTATTGCCTGAGATAGTTTTGTGTCATCAGCGTAGCTAGCGACAATGGCTGCCTGAGTGACTGTGGGCATGTCCAGAAGGGGTACTATGAACAGTAGTGGCCCCAGGACACCACTCAATATTTGCGTTTCCCTAGATAATTCTCCATTGGCTGCAACTGTTTGACTTCTACCATTCATGAAGTCATGCAGCCATTCTCCTAATTTACCAGCTATGCCAAGGTTTTGCAGCTTGCGACATAGCATGCCATGATCAACTTTGTCAAAGGCTTTTGCAAAGTTAAAATATATCACATCAACATTTGAATGGTCAAGTAGCTGCTTCAGGACCCAGTCATAATGCTGCAAGAGATGTGTGAGGCAGCTTCTACCTGGACAGAAACCATGCTGGGTCTCATTCAGCAAGTCATTTTCTTCTAGAAAATGCAATCAGCCTCCTTGTGACAGTTCGTTCCATGACTTTGCTAATATGTGAAGTTAGAAAGATGGGCCTGTAGTTCCCAGCCTCTGCTCTGCTTCCACTTTTATGAATAGGACATATGATGCCTTCCGTCAGCTTTTTGGGAAGTTTACTACTTGCAAGGAAACTCTGGAAGAGTATCCAGAGTGGTCCTGCTAATTCTTGTTTACACGACTTTAGGAGGACAGCTGGGAAACCATCGGGGCCAGTTGTCGAATTTGAGCTCATTTCGTTTATGACAGCTATTACATCTTCCTCTTCAATGTCAATGTAGGTAATGGATGCAGTCTTTTTCTGCTGAGTGATATTGTCAAAGAAATTAGCTGGGTTCTTTATCTGCATGTGACTCTGAGGAGAAGTGAAAACACTCTTAAATTGCGCAC
>NC_068996.1:22891691-22892501 GCF_001194135.2 Octopus bimaculoides | reverse complement strand
ATATATGTATATATATTTATATATTTATATATATATGTATATGTTTTTATGTATATAGATATGTTTTTATATATATATATGTATATGTTTATATATATGTATGTATATATGTTTATATATATGTATAAATATATATATATGTTTATATATATAAGTTTATATATATATGTTTATATGTATATATACTATGCTTGTGAAGACCTGTTGAGGCAAGTGAAATTGGAATCGAATTCGATGAAAGCACAGCATGACTGGCATCCGTGCTAGAGGAGTGCTAAGAGCACCATCCGCGTGTGATTGAGGTCAGGGCCGCTGCGTGGCCCCCTGTGCTTGTGGCATGTAAAAAATACCATTCGAGCATGAAAACACCATTTGAGCGGAAAACACTTATTTAGTGACTTTTGAGTGGGATGGGCTACTCGACCTGAAGAAAATTCTGTGTCCCACCTTCGAGGTCATGCACTGTTTATCTTCATATAAGATTTCCATGTTGCACACATATAGTTATGATACACGTGCCTTCAGACAGGTAGTCATGTTGAGTATATTGGGCTTTGTATGTTTATACCCCAGTGGCACTTTGATGGCATGTTCTTCTCTCCCACTCAATAATAATAATAATGATAATAATACAGATCTCTAATTATGTAAAGTTTAAAATTAAATAAAATTTAGCAATAACAATATTAAAAGAAAATAAAAAGAAATGAAAAGGTATTTTTGTTTGTTGTACAAATATTTATAAATTCTCATATTTGGACAAAGATTATTATTTTTGTTTGTTTGTTTCATTCTATTTTTTTAATGTGT
>NC_068996.1:22888265-22891344 GCF_001194135.2 Octopus bimaculoides | reverse complement strand
TGCCCCTGGACTGGCTCTTGTGCAGGTGGCACATAACATGCACCATTTTGAGCGTGGCCGTTGCCAGTACTGCCTGACTGGCCTTCGTGCGGGTGACACGTAAAAGCACCCACTACACTCTCTGAGTGGTTGGCGTTAGGAAGGGCATCCAGCTGTAGAAACTCTGCCAGATCAGATTGGAGCCTGGTGTAGCCATCTGGTTTCACCAGTCCTCAGTCAAATCGTCCAACTCATGCTAGCATGGAAAGCGGACGTTAAACGATGATGATGATGATATATATATATGGTATGTTGTTCACTAATTAATAGGATCAGAAAAAGAAAAGAAAAAGAAATATGGAAAATAAAGATCACGTAATAACTACAAGAGTTATTTAATGTGATCACGTGTAACTCCCATATTCATTAAATAATTGATATATAAGCAGAAAGAGAGAGAGCCTCTTATTTTATTGAATCTCTCAATTTTTCAATGACATAGTCCAGTTTGTAAAATTTAAACTGACCAATGGGAAATCAATGAAAATGCACTCTACAATTTTTATTTTAATAAGTGAGTATATATATATATTATACTGTACATACATAGACATATCTACATTTATATATGTATGCATACAGATATGTATATAAACATACATCTATATAAAGTATGTCTACATATGTATTTGTATTTGAGTATATATAAATGCATATTTATTTATAAATGTGTATACACATCTATTTATGTATATTTTTGTTTGTGTGTGTCTGTGTACATTTATATGTATATGAGCGTTAAACTAATACATCCATTTGTTGTTTACACCACCTGTCTTCGTCTGTTGTTTTTTTTGTAAATTCTCCCATATATATATGTATATACATACATGTATATATACACATATCTATACATATGTACATGTGTACATACATACATTTATATATATAGGCATATATACTTATATATATTGATATGCATAGAGAGAGAGTGTGTGCATCTGTGGTGTGTATATATATATATGTGTGTGTGTGTGTGTGTGTGTGTCCATGTATGTATAAGCTATATTAAGAAAAGAGGTCTGAAGTTGTTGAGATATATTATTTTAATATCTTTAGAATGTGAATAAATGATTGTATATTCAATTACACACACACATGCACATTTCAAATCTGTTGACAAATTTAAAACTTATTGTTCCATTTAAGATTACTATTATAAACATCTTCATTCTCTGTGGATGTCATTTCACTTGATCTGGCAATGAGTACCAGCAATCTTCTGAATACCACAATTGCTTAATGTGGCAAGCATTGTTCCTTACTCTCCCCATTCGTATTTATAGAGTTGAAGCTTCTTAATTCTAAACTCTGCACCCCCTCTGATGATTTAAGTAAATTGGTTCTTATTGGTTCAGCTTTGTTTTCCTAAATGGTGAGTGGATCAAATGGCACAAAAAATAAAAAGTAATAATAATAATAATAATAATAATAATAATAATAATAAATGGAGTGCATATTTTTCTTAATTATAATAGCTTTCTAATTTAAGGCAGTGGCCCAGCAGAATCGTTAACATGTCAGACAACGTGTTTCGTGACATTTCTTCTGGCTTTATTGAGTTCAAAGTCGATTTTGCCTACATCCGATGAGGTTCAATAAAATAAATACCAGTTGAACACTGGGGGTAATAATGTAATCGACTAGCCTCTACCCCCAAAATTTCAGGCTTTGTGCCTTTTGTAGAAAAGATTTATATGTTTATATACTTCTGATAAATTTACATACACAACTTACATGCATATATACTTGTAAGGCAAGTATGTATTATTTTCCAATATGTATGGGACCAATTTGAACTGCTGAAGAATTATTCAATTATTTTTTTTTTCATTCAACTTTAAATTTTGATTCATATTAAAAAAAAAAAAATTGACAAGCAGGAATGCCAACAGGAATTGTAAAGGAAATAAATAACAAAGAAATACAGTTTATCATGTTTTTTTTTTCTTTTTTTGTAATTTTTATTTCATAATCTTTGTTTGATTTTTTCCACCCCCTCTTTAAAAAATGAATTATGCTATCATTAAAATAAAGATTACTTTATTCTTGACATTGTTTTTCTGTATTTATTTGTTTTGTCTGAATTTTTGAGAAGAAGACTTAATCATTATCACACTATGAATCATTAGAGTGTCAGAACTGTACTGTATTTGTTCTAACACCTTATTTTCTAAGCTTAAATCTTGCCATGGCCAACATTACATTTCATCCCTTTGGAGACAATAAAATTAAATACTAGTCAAGTACTGCTGGTGTGGAGGTGAATGGCTTAGTAGTTACAGTGTTTGACTCATGATCATAAGATTGTGGTTTCGATTCCTGGACCTGGTGATGTATTGTGTTCCCAAGCAAAATCACTTCATTTCACATCTCTCCAGTCCACTCAGCAGGTAAAAGTAAGTAATCTTGCAATGGACTGGTGTCCCATCCATGGGCAAATATATACACCAGAGAAACCAGAAAACCAGCCCTATGCTCCTTACAGAGTAATGTGGACTGACCCATTGCAACTGAAGCTATCAACAAATTCCCTCTCTTCAAAATTACTACATTATACTTAGATTATACACTGATATGTAAGGTGTCTTTATGTTAGTTATTAGAACCACATTTGAACTGTTGTATCCTCCAGCCATCTTCAGGTGTATGTTGTATTTGGTAAAGTTTTTTTTTGGAATCCCCAGGGGAATATTCTCAGTCCATTGTCCATACCAAGGATACTCTTTTTTATGAGTTGTTTAACTACTTTGTGATTGCTCTGGTTTGTTATGCCTCAGTCAGAAAGAGAGAGAGAAAGAGAGAGAGAGAGAGAGAGAGAGAGAGAGAGAGAGAGAGTGTGTGTGTGTGTAATTTCACTGGCCTAGAGGTTGAACTTGTTTAATAAAAGCTCTTATATAAAACTGGTCTGGTAGCTGAAGTTTTAATTTGCCACTCACTAGTTCACCTACTTAATTCACTGTCTTGGATTGAAACATTGAGGCTATAATAACCAAGATCAAGACATCTTCTTCTTCTCCTCCTCCTCCTCCTCCTCCTC
>NC_068996.1:22884637-22886990 GCF_001194135.2 Octopus bimaculoides | reverse complement strand
TTCCTCTCTCTCTCTTCCTCTCTCTCTCTTCCTCTCTCTCTCTTCCTCTCTCTCTCTTCCTCTCTCTCTCTTCCTCTCTCTCTGTTTATGTGTGTGAGGAGAGGAAAAGTTTTTATGTTGTGTTCTGTACGTAATAATCTCTCCCTCTTTCTCTTTCTCTCCCTCTCTGTTTATGTGTGTGAGGAGAGGAAATTTTTTTATTTTAATTGTGTTCTGTAAGTTATAATCTCTCCCTCTTTCTCTTTCTCTCTCTCCTTCAGTCTTTCACACTCTCTCTTTTTTCTCTCTCTGCTGGTCTGTCTGTCTGTCTCTCTATCTATCTGTGAGCATATTTCTCATTATGTGTATGATGAGAGGATAAGTATTTATATCCAGCATGTTCAATTAATAAACCGTAATCTCTCTCTTTATCTATCTGTCTATGTATGTTTCTATCTATCTATCTATCTGTCTGTCTGTCTATCTATCTGTATTACTATATTTCTGGTGTCAAAAAGTACTGTTGTCAAAACAAGATTCTATGACCAGTCAGTTGCACCAAATTACTAGCATTCAAACAGCAATGTCCAATCGTCTTATTCCAGATGGAACATGACAGGCTGTAGCACTGGTATCTCTCTGCAATCACACAGCTTTCCATTGTCTCAGTAGAGTTGTATCATGTGAATACTTGGGCTTTGAAGACCAAACAGCGTTGGAGTTTGAAATCATAACCTTTCTTTCCACTAATCACTCACCAGTAAATGATTCCAGAGTATTAGCTTGGATTCCTCCCCTGCATTGAAAAAATGCTGCTGCCAATGTCTGTAAGATGTGGTCTATTTTAAATGAATTCTTTGATAATGACATTTTTACCTTATGACTTCTCCACTTCTCTCCTCTCTCACTCACACACACACACACACACACACATGCAATTTTCCTTCACTTGATCTTTGGAAATCAATTTACTGTTTCTGCTGCCAATTTAGCTTACAAGAAACATGTGTATAGAAAGTAAATAAAGGCAGCCTCTGTGTGTGTATGTGTCTATCAGAGTGTGTGTCTGTGTATGTGTGTATATGAAAGTTTCTGTGTGTGTGTATGAGAGTATTGTATGAGAGAGAGTGTGTGTGTGTGTGTGTGTGTGTGTGTGTGTGTGCATGGCAAATAAAAGTCATTGACCTTGAAGAAAACAAACATAGAACAGTGTGTGTTTGTGAAAGTGTGTGTGTGTGTGTGTGTGTGTGTGTGTGTGTGTGTGTTGTGTGCGGTGTGTGTCTTTTCTGTGTTTATCAAGTAGAAAACAAATACTGGATACTTTATTGTTGAGTCAATCATTAAGTTTAGTTTTTGTGTTATTCTCCCATTCCCAACCTCTTCATCCAATCCTAAGAAGTGGTTTGGCATTAAATTCAAGTGGCAACTAGTTTCATTATAATTAATAGACAATTCTAATTAGCAGTAATTTCTTTAATGAATCATAATCAACATTGTTTCAATACACCTGTTTGTCTGTCTATCTGTCAATATATCTATGACTTTCTGTCTGACTGTCTGTCTGTCTGTCTGTCTGTCTGTCTGTCTTGTCTGTCTGTCTTTCAGTTTATCTATCTACTATCTATCAGTGGCAGCTCGTGCACAGGCATTGCGGAACTGCAGCACCCCCTATTTTCACTCGATATTATCGATAACATTCAATATAATGAGTCCTTTTTTCTTAAATTCTTTCTTTATGCTTGTACATGATATAATCCTTGAGCTTAATGTCAATAGCCATCCCCTAGTTTATGAAAAAAAAAAATACAAAAATCTTTGTATAGAACTGTGCACTTCACAGTTCCAGCGAAGCAGTGTTTGGCTGTTGTATGCATGCTCACATGTCCGAGATAGGAAGCTGCATGCTAGGGAGAGAGAGCACTGTTGCTCATACAGTGCTGAACCTGGTGTGCTGGTGAGAGGTAGGGTTTCTTTTTGACTCTGCATGTGTTGTGCTTAAAAATATGTTTATATTCTTGAATGTGATAAAGTGTAGAATTAGATTATTATCCTGCTTCTAGCTTCAATATTGTTGCCAGGATTTGAAAAATAGGACAGATTTTCCCCCCTTATTTTGTGATTTAGGTGGGGTGGATTTTTGAAAAACAAGGGGGAATTTGCAGCGGTGTTCAGCGAACAAATTAAACATATTACCCGGCAGTGGCTAAAATGTGAACCGATCAAGTTTATGTATAAATTTTCTTTTTACATGTTTGTTTCCTTTTACTCAATATTAAAACAATGGCTAAAAATTTTCTGAAGCAGCACTTATTTTATCAACAAGCCACCGTCTAATAATAATAATAGTAATAGTGATAATAATAATAATAATAAT
>NC_068996.1:22882324-22883905 GCF_001194135.2 Octopus bimaculoides | reverse complement strand
GTGAAAAAGTCTTTAACATTTTGAGCCTATGCTCTTTGACAGAAAGGAACAAAGAAAGAAACAAGGAGAGAAAATAAAGAATGTGTAGTGGCTAGCAATCTATCATGGCGCATATATATATACACTATATATATATAGTGTACTGTTCTACTATTGGTAGGACTACTATATGAACTACTGTTCACACTTGACTTGTGTCTGCCTGTCTCTCTGTCTATGTACTGATACTTAAAGAATTTACATAAACCCTAAAATAAAAAGATTACTCAATATGGATTTATTACTAAAATATTTGAAAACTGATATAGTATAGGACATCATTCCTCTGAATTTCATATCTGGATTAATCCAAGACGATTGATGGATGATGTGAAGTATATATTTACCATTTTATCATCTAGATTTCCATTATTGCATCGGTCAGATGAAACTTGTCAAGACAGATGGTCTATGGCTGGATGCTCTTCCTGTCACCAACGGATGGTCTATGGTTGGATGCACTTCCTGTCCCCAACATATTATATATAATCAATTGATGTATTAATTACATCTCTAGAATATAAATCATGATTATTGTAATATTATATTGAGAATTTCAAACTACTTTTCTTTCCAACATTTATTTTAGTCTAAGAATTGTTTTTCTAAAAGAATTAATGCATTGTGAAAACAGGCATTCATCATCATCATCATCATCATCATCATCATCATCATCATCATCATCATCATCATCATCATCATCATAATTTAATGTCCATTTTCCATGCTGGCATAAGTTGGAAGGAATGACAGGAGCTGGCAAGCTGAAGAGCTACACCAGGCTCCATTTGTCTGCTTTGGCATGGTTTCTATGGCTAGATGCCCTTCCTAATGCCAGACAATTTACAAAGTATACAGGGTAATTCTTTTGTGGTTTCAGCACAAATACTTTTTATGTGACACCACGTTATTGTTATTGTTGTTGCCGTCGTTATGGGACTCACTCATTGCTTTGATGAATGAGGTCTCAGTAAGAAATAGCTGCACAGCACTCTTAGCTCAATGTTTTATGGTGTTGTCTGATGAATTGGGAATTCAGGCTTATCTAGGATTTGCAGATCCATCAGCAGATATTGCAGTCACAGACTCTGTCATCTGGAGTAGATTGGACTTAGCTCCACACTGAGCTCTTTCTCCCTCAGGGTGTTGATCCCAGATGCCTCCAAGTCGGAGATGACATGGTAACAAGGGCTACTCTACTGGGTTCTAATCAGTGTTTCCAATACCCTTGTCTTCAGATTTATCTTACAGGTTTTCAAGAAGGTTTTTTTATAATGTCCATATAACAAAGCTACGGGTGGCCTTGATCCCTGGCACCAGAGCTAAGCTGAGTAGTGTCTTCAATGTATACCATGTGACCAACCCACATCAGTTGCACATTGGTAAAGAGACTGTCTATGTTTAGAATGTCACATCTTGCAAGAACCTATGAGTTGGAGACACATAGGTTCTTGCAAATGACACATGTTCATTTAATGTATTGTGGACATATGCACACACACACACACACACACACACACACACACACACACACACACACAC
>NC_068996.1:22873888-22875700 GCF_001194135.2 Octopus bimaculoides | reverse complement strand
GTTTCAAGCTCTACATGTGTATAATATAATATAACATAATATAATATAACATAATATAATATGTGTATAATCTACAATGTAAAGCTATCTTCAGCCGCAAAAATTATCTCTCTCCCCGGAAATTATACCATCTCGACGTTGAAGTAAGAAGAAATGTGTGATGTAAGAGGTGAAGATCCTTTCGGTATTTTGTATAGTACTATATCTGGTATAATTCTCCACCCGGACATAATCTCTCCGGTCCTTCGAAAACCTTATATATATATATATATATATATAAATATTAATGTTTCTGAGTCTCTCTAAAGTAGACTACGGCAGTGGTACTGGATATTAATAGTTATTGTCAAGCTAACATGGTAGTCCATATGTGTGTGTGTGTGTAGATATATAGATGATATATGACTATAACAGATTCCTGCCTCCCAATAGTGATGAGTTACATTTGTCTGTAACATTAGAGGCTGTTGAGATATCCATAGAGCTAAGCCCTTTGTGAATGCAAAACCATTGGTCACTCTGTGACCAGACATAGACTTAACTACATGTAAATACATTACTGCTCTATGCTTTAGAGCAGAGGTGGGGAAACTTTTTAGTGCGGCGGGCAAAAATTTCCAAAAAAAAGGTCCATGGGCAGATCACAAGTTCTAACTCTTATATTTGTGTAGAGTGGCTGTGTGGTAAGTAGCTTGCTTACCAACCACATGGTTCCAGGTCCAGTCCCACTGCATACGACCTTGGGCAAGTGTCTTCTACTATAGCCTCGGGCCGACCAAAACCTTGTGAGTGGATTTGGTAGACGGAAACTGAAAGAAGCCTGTCGTATATATGTATGTGTGTGTATATGTTTGCGTGTCTGTGTTTGTCCCCCCAACATCGCTTGACAACCGATGCTAGTGTGTTTACATCCCCATCATTTAGCGGTTCGGCAAAAGAGACCGATAGAATAAGTACTAGGCTTCCAAAGAATAGGTCCTGGGGTCGATTTGCTTGACTAAAGGCGGTGCTCCAGCATGGCCACAGTCAAATGACTGAAACAGGTAAAAGAGTAAAGAGTAAAGAGAGTATCTATGTATAATTTAGAGTGTACTTCTTTTACAGATATATGATGTGTGTGTGCACGTGTGCATGCGTGTGTGCATGCAGTTGTTTCTTTGCCTTAATGTCACTTGATAACAGTCATGCTGAGTACCACTGCCATGTTAGTGGTGTCATGTAGACAATTAACTTTTTCAAATTGAAAATTTATATTTTGCAAGCTATTTGAGAAATAGGAATTATCCATGTGACATTGTAATTGTTTTTATAATTTGTTCCAGAACTACCCAGGGACATGCCATTATCATGCCATTATCACTGGTGTATAAATTTATAACCTCTTGATTTGTAATTAGTTTGACCAGTGCTAACATACGAAACTCTCAGCCATTGAGTCACTCTGTTGCTTCTGCTAAATATTATTATTATTAATAATAATGATAATAATAATAATAATAATAATAATAATAATAATGCCCTTCTGGACATGCCCACGGTCACTCGGAGAGCCACTGTCGGTAGCTACGCTGATGACACAAAACTATCTCAGGCAATAAAGAATCCTGATGATATTATAAGCCTGAAGAATGACCTAAGTGCAATATACAAGTGGGCAGAGCAAAATAATATGCAGTTCAATGCAAAAAAATTTCAAGTACTGCGCTACAAGGCGACAAGTGCCTCCCAACTGGCATACACAGGACCTGGAGGTACTGTAATTCCAGAACCACAAACAGTAAGAGACTTGGGCATCAACATGTGTAGTGATGC
>NC_068996.1:22871399-22872230 GCF_001194135.2 Octopus bimaculoides | reverse complement strand
ATATATGTACATATATGTATACTGTTGCTATTATACAAAAGTTTCGTAAGTCCAAAATGTTGCTTTTTCAGAAAACGGCAAAATAGTTTCACCATTCCATAGCAAAGCTGTTGTACAAACTTTGACAATTTTAGATATCTTGGCATCTGAAGCAGCTGGAGATACGATTGTTTGACCAAAAGAACTGGCTATTGCAAGCAGTTATAAATATTGAAAAAGAATGAATTTGCCCAAATTTGGACATACGACAGTTTAACAAAATAGCAATGATATATATATATATATACTCACATGCATACCTAGGCTTTTATAAAAAATACATTCTCATCTACACTATGCTGGTTTTGTGGCAAGATATTGAAAAATTGTGAGTTTTTGAATCCTAAGCTATTACAGCAACACTACTTATTCTAGATGAAGACAGTGGGATTTTGTAACTAAGTAGTGACATTCAGTTCATGGGTTGGTATAGTTTTGAGTCCCACGGTTTGGTTCTAGAGACTGTTGTATCTTCCGAGTAAACAGGCAGAGATGTAGTGAATATTTTAAAATTTTGTTGTTAACGGTGGATTCAACTGAAGACAACCAATTGGATTCGCACCTACACACATGATCTGAAAAGTCTGAAACTGCAGTATTAAACTATCTTTCATTCCTCTAATGTTCTCCGAAGAGGTAAGACAGAATTTTCCTATATTCACCACACGCAAACATCTCTGCCTGTAAACTTTCAGTGAAGCTCTAAATAGCACCAATAACTTACCTGCTGCTATTTGTAGCAATGTTTGTACTTCGTGTACATTCACTTTGTATTTATATATGTGTATATAT
>NC_068996.1:22867448-22869752 GCF_001194135.2 Octopus bimaculoides | reverse complement strand
ACCATGACATGTGAAGTTTATTAATAATCAGTTGGCTCACTCTCTGTGTGTGTGTGTGTGTGTGTGTGTGTGTGTGTGTGTGTGTGTGTGCGCGCGCGCGCGCTATTTTACATGGAGAGGTGAAATGAACTTGCCAGGCAACTGATTTGATATGAGACTGTTGAAACTAAAGCAATTACATTCAGAAACAGCACGAAAACTTACTTTTACGCGAATATTTTATTACTTGGCGTCAAAATTTTCACCACATTATCTGCAACCTGGTCACTGGCATAATTTCACTGCAACTGATCTGAGACAAGCTTTTGGCCAGTATATATAGGCCTTAAGGTTTTAAATAGAATTCCTTTTCCTCTCTCATCTATGTAGGTCAGCCAGTTTGGTTGTCATCATCCAGTGCTCGGAGTTCAGTTAACTTGGTTTTTGGTTGAAATTCATGGTTGTGATATGTACTCTCTCTCTGTTTCTTCTCCCAGTGGGAGCATATATGACATTGCACAGTCTAGCACAGTGTCTGCTAAACCGTGCTGCGACACAGTGGTGTGCTGCGAGAGAACCCTGGAATTTCGCGAAAAATATTTTCGGGATTTTCGGGAAACAACGATCCAAGAACGTTCGCAAAGTTCGAGCGTAAATGTAAATTAATTATATAAATCGTAAAATGCGGTGAATATAAATTAATTACGTTACACGATGAGCATCAGTTTTGCTACAATATATTACATATATTACAGCGGCGAGCCGGCAGAATCATTAGCACCGCCTGGTGAAATGCTTAGCGGTATTTCCTCTGCCGTTACGTTCTGAGTTCAATTTCCGTCGAAATCGACTTTGCCTTTCATCCTTTCGGGGTCGATAAATTAAGTACCAGTTATGCACTGGGGTCGATGTAATCGACTTAATCCCTTTGTCTGTCTTTGTTTGTCCCCTCTATGTTTAGCCCCCTGTGGGCAATAAAGAAATAAATATATTACATTTCTGCATTTGAACCGGGATTGTCTGTAAGTAACTTGTTTAGTAGTCCTTGTAGTTTTTATTTTTTGATTTATTTATAATTAACATAAATTATTTTATGCTAATTTTAATCGATTTTTAGTTTTAGATTTAAACATGGGCAAATATTTATTGAGACCTCATAAAAATGGGAAAGAGATTCATTGCAAACAAGACGAACACCAAAATAAAAAGTCCACCTCATCAAAACGAAAATATAATGAAAATTACACCCAATATGGTTTTATATTATCGGAAAAAGACAACTCGGTTCCTTTTTGTATGATATGTTTAACAACAGTCTCAAATGAAGCGATGGTTCCCAGGAAACCTCAATGGCATTTAATAACAAATCATCCGCAACATAAGGACAAACCAAAAGAATACTTTGAGATGCTAAAAAGATAATTTAAAAATTCAATCAAAAAGACAATAAAACACACCAGGACAATTTTTACACTGTCTTGACATTGTTAACACTGTAAAGCAAGTAAGGAAATAGATACAAACGGTCATACTTATATTAAATTTGAGATGAAATATTTCATCAGACCAATTATGACTGGACAATTTGAGATGTTGAAATACCTATTTCATCAGACAAAACTTGATTGGCTAATTCAAGATGATGAAATATTGCATCTGAACTATGCAGTAACGAATAATGTAGTTTATTTTAAAGGTATGTTTCTATGATGTAATGAATTACATGCATACACATCATTAATTGGAATTTCTATATAATGCACGAGCTCACAAAAAAACAAAAAAAAAACTTTCTCATCTTGAAAAGTGTACATGACGTCAAAAATCTAATTGTATATTTGAAATCAGCATTAAAAACTACACCAAGTACAACTTGACATATCCTTAATGAAAAATACTTATTGACTAGTGTAATTGGTGGCTGGAAGTAGCGTTTCTCAACGATCTTTTTGAGAAGTTGAACACTTAAAATTTAAGTCTGCAAGGAGCGAACGAAAATATTACTACAATTACAGGCAAATTAAAATCTTTCACCGACAAGTTAGAACTGTGGATAAGGAAAGTTAAAAACTCGCAGTTTGATTACTTCCCAGGCGTCGAGGCTTTTTCAAACAAATTAAAATTTTTATCGGAAGTGCAGAAGACAGTAGAAAACCTCTCTGTATCATTTTGTTATTATTTTCCTTCACTTGATTATCAAATGTACGAGTGGGTCATCAGTCCTTTCGCAAGATACGACAGTTCACACCTGCGATTAACATTAACAGAAGAAGAAAATTTAATAGACTTGAAAAACGATCCTGTGCACGAAGCCTCGTTTTCTGT
>NC_068996.1:22865552-22867109 GCF_001194135.2 Octopus bimaculoides | reverse complement strand
TGTGTGTGTGTGTGTGTGTGTGTGTGTGTGTGTGTGTGTGTGTGTGTGTGTGTGTATGTGTGTGTGTGTGTGTGTATGTGTGTGTGTATGTGTGTTCATAAAACAATGCAATTCTATTGTTACTATGAGAACTTATTTTTTATTCATACTAATAAAGTATATTCAGTTTTGCTGTGATTTTTATTTGTTGTGCCGCAAAATAAATTCTCCTCGCCCAGTGTGTCGTAAGGTAAAAAAAAAGTTTGGCAGACACTAGCATAATGGTTCTCAACCAGGGTCCATTTAAGATTTTGGTGTTAAAGTTTATGTGCAATAAATTGCTTATTCTTTTACAAAACACAAAATATTTTGATAATTATCTTTATATAGTTCCTACTAATATTTGATTGTAAAAATGTAATAAGAATTTTTAAACATCGAATGGCTTGGAGGGTCCACCCAAGTAAAATAGGAATCAAAAGGGTCCATAGGCAAAAAAATGGTTGAGAAAGACTGGTCTAATAGAATCAGAATTTAATGACTTAAAGTAAGAGAATCTATTAATCCATGACCACAATATGGAGAAGCATTGGAGGATGGAGTAGAGGAGAAGCATTAACACCAGAAGGTGAATAATGGAGAGTAGTGACAAACAAAGAACTGGAAAGGCTATGGGAGTAGGTTTGCAAGGGTGTGAGAGGAGAGTGACAGATGGTTAGAGAAAGGGATAGAGGTGGTTGCAGTGAATAGTAATCTTAATTTGAGAGAAGTTAAAAGAAAATAGGAGTGGATCAGGGAGAAGGGGATAAAAGTGGCAGTACATATAAGGAGGGAGGTAAAGAGCAACAGCAAAACAAAACCTTACCTAGATGAGAAAAGGGGAGATGATGTGAAATGGGAAAGTAAGAGAGAAGGATGCACTGTAAAAGAGATTGAGATCAGAGGTATGTAGTGGGTGGATATAGTGAGTGATGGTTAAGGGGGTGTTGGTGGCAGATATGAAAGGGATATGAGAGTTATGGATGAGTATGGCAGTCATAAGATGGCGCTCAAGGTAAAGGGATATTCATTGGCAGGTATAGTGCCATACTGGCAAATGTGGGTTGGGTACAGGGACACATAACTGCTAAGATCTTTTAATCATTTACTTCTTTCAGTCATTTGACTGCAGCCATGCTGGAGCACCACCTTGAGGGGTTTTAGTCGAAGAAATTGACCCCAGGGTTGATTCTTTATAAGCCTAGTACTTATTCTATCGATACTTTTTGCCAAACTGCTAGGTTACGGGGATATAAACATACCAACACCGGTTGTCAAGCAATGGTATGGGGACAAACGCAGATACAAAGGCACACAAATATATATATATATATATATGGGAGAATATACAAAAAATAACAACATACGAGGACTGGTGGTGTAAATAACAAAAGTATATATTAGTATGATGCTCGGGAATACGGAAAGTCTTTGACGTTTCGAGCTACGCTCTTCAACAGAAAGAATACGGAGACAAGGAGAAAAACACGGAGAAAAAAAATTGAATAGTGTTCAGTCAACGGTCAATATATATATATA
>NC_068996.1:22864124-22865223 GCF_001194135.2 Octopus bimaculoides | reverse complement strand
TATATATATATACATACATACATATATATATATATATCTACACGGTGGGCTTCTTTCAGTTTCCGTCAACGAAGCCTACTCAGGAGGCTTTGGTCAGCCTGAAGCTATAGTAGAAGACATTTACCCAAGGTGTCACGCTGTGGGACTGAACCCAGAACCATGTGGTTGGGAAGCAAGCTTCTACCCATACAATCACGCCTATGTATAGGTCTTCTCACCAATCATCTTAGTCCTTTGCCATTTCCTCCAGGAGGCTCAACATCCTGGAGTCAGTTTTCGCTACTTTGTTCCACGTCATTCTGAGTCTCCCTCATCCATAGGTTACATCCATATTTAGCTATCAGCACTTCTTTATGCTGCTGTCCTTGTAGGAATGCATCGGATGTGAGAAGACTTTACGTTGTGGAAATAGTCCTATAAGAAAATTCTCCTCTTAGACATGTATGAAAACACAAATTGGGCTGAGAGCGATGTTAGGGGATCATGGAGCACATGCACTTCTGCTTCATCAGCACATGCACTTATGCTTCAAAGACTGAAAAGAACGAAATTTGTTTTAATTAAAGCAACATACAGTACGTTTGCTGATTTCTGTAAAGCTTGGTCAAGCTAGAATTAAATAGCAGCGTTAAACAAAATATATTCATGTAAAGTCGTATTTAACACGATCGAGTGTTTCAGCCGTGAGAATAACTTCCACTGCGCAAAAAGTCCTGACCAGGCTTTATGCATACCAGCAAACGTACTGCATACTGTTTCAATAAGAATAATTCCGCTCGTATTGGGATGCGAATGACAGATTTGGTGTTCATAATTGATGAAGCAAAAGGATGCCCCCCCCCACCAAAAAAGCACGTGTCCTACAGTCCAATGACGTAATTTACTGGCAAACGTATTTTCGCTCATGTCTATGAGGAGAATTTTCTCCTTGAACTGTTTTCACAGCGGAAGGTTTTCTTGCGTCCAAATGCACTTGAACGTGTTACATATTTTTCATAGAACAGACAAGCTATAGAATTCAATATGCAGGGTACTGTGTAAGTTCATTATATAAAAAGCTGACAATCTACTCTGAGTTTCACACTTGGTTAGGCTGTTA
>NC_068996.1:22860429-22861858 GCF_001194135.2 Octopus bimaculoides | reverse complement strand
ATATATGTACATGTATGTACATATCTTCATCTACATGTACATATAGATACATATCTGGGTACATGACGTTGCAAAAAAACATGGACAAAAGGATAAACAAGGTACAAAAAACACGCAGGCCACATAGAGAACATATCCTTCATCAGCTGCTACCATTAAAACACTGGCGTTTCGAAGAGTTTCAGTCATGCTGGGATACTGCCTTGAAGTATTTTTAGTCAAATGGATTAACTCCAGTATTTTATATATGATGGACTCTCCCGTCGGAGACGACGTATGAACGAGCAGCTTTTGCCGAACGACTTGTTTATAGTGATCACATGTTTGTGTCACACATTAGTTCACTCTCTCCATCAAATCGACGTTGTCTGAACAGGTGCACTGTGTGCCACGCGTCAGTCATGAGACATATTTACACGGAGAGGCACATAAGTACAGATTATTAAACGAAGAAAAAAAATATGCAAAATCTTATTTCGACAGCTGTTTCAAGATGGTCGTAATTTATATGATACCTGTATCATTTACGTAATAACCATATTGATAAATAATGTGTATGATATCATAGATTTGTGACAAGTCCAGATGAAATTGTTAAAGTAAGTTAGGCATCACTTTTCAAGAGCAGAGTAGCAAATGGAAGAGTAGAGATCTGCAGCGAGAGCAGATTCTGATCAGAACTCTACCCCATGAGTAGCTTTGAGCAATAGTCAGTAGCTGGAATTGAAAAGGAACTGTTCTCATGTAAAGAGCCAGTTTATCTAGCGACTGCGCTGCCGACTCCAGCTTAGGAAAGCCCCGAAATGGTGGCCTAAAATTCACGTACACAGGATGTTCTATACTGTAATTGCAAAAATATAAAATATTGCACTGCTTAAGTTCTAATGTGGCACACACACACACACACACAAACACAAACACACACACACACACACACACACACAAACACACACACAAACACACACACACACGCACCCCCACACACAAACACACACTCATATATATATATATATACATATATACATAGATATGTAGATAGATATATAGATAGATTCAGATGAATATGGTACTTAAGTTGAGGCACCAGAATTTAGTACGGTATTATCCATACAATTTCAAAGTAAGGTGATTAAAATCAAAATAAGCAACAAAGATATCCAGAGGATATCAAGGATATCAACTTCAGCTGAAGTTGCAACATGTTCTTTGTCTATCACCTTAACTTCTTGGAGATTTTAGGTAAAATTATACTAATGTGTCCATCTGCTCTAATTTAATTAAATTCTGTCTTTGTGCAGCTGAGGATTGCTCTGCATTTTAAATTGATGTAATGATTGCGTTGTTCAATTAAATGGAGTTGCATGAAACAATCGTACTGCATTACCTCTGCATATCCTTGTTGCTTATTTTGATTTTAATCACCTTACTC
>NC_068996.1:22856805-22859003 GCF_001194135.2 Octopus bimaculoides | reverse complement strand
TTAACGTAGTTCTCGGGGATATTCAGCCGTGACACAGTGTGACAAGGCTGACCCTTTCAATTACAGGCACAACAGAAACAGGAAGTAAGAGTGAGAGAAAGTTGCGGTGGAAGAGTACAGCAGGGTTCGCCACCATCCCCTGCCGGAGCCTCGTGGAGCTTTAGGTGTTTTCACTCAATAAACACTCACAACGCCCGGTCTGGGAATCGAAACCGCGATCCTATGACCGCGAGTCCGCTGCCCTAACCACTGGGCCATTGCGCCTCCGCACCAGGTTGAATATCTAGCTGAGAACCACTATGTGACATGAGAGACATCTACTGAGGAACGGATCACTCTGCCTTTTTCACGCTAAAATGAGCTGTGTTTGTTGGCCTTGTTCACAAAAAGTCCTAATCACGCCGCCAGACTATCACGTGAACAAAAAGCTTTGACTGAAATGGAATGGGGTTTGCACACATGATAAACTCATGATTTCCATGTGACCAAACGTGTTAGACATTAGGTGAAGTACTAACCGAAGTGCCTAAATAAAACAAATCTATAGTCAAGAGTGATTGTAATACAAGAATAAGGATAAATAAAGAACCTATAAAAGGATGGCGGGGAGGGGGAATAACAGTAATAAAATCAGACTTCGTTGTTTTCAAGGTCACCATTATTAGTACCATCTTGCAGTACAAGTATAAACGCTCATGAATGCATCTTAGATGCCAAAAACCAGAATCTTAACGTTTACACTATAGTCAGGTGGAAACGCTTCAAAGATGTGCTGCTCATCTGTGCGGTTATATGAGTTGAGTGTTGGACAGATGTGCTTACGATTGTAACAAAGGTTACATTGTGACTATGTCCCTTACGACGCCGAAGAGAACCGAACATCAAGAGGTTTAATTAATTACAGTAAAGTCATCACTCCTGGTATTTTCACTTTCCTTACATCTAGCTGTCTTTACATCTTCAGACCCACTCGTCACGTCAGGAGGTAGCATAGGGTGACAAATGTTCTTCGTAAAGTTCCACATTGCATGATGCTGCTATGGAAGCAGTTATTTGGGTTTCAAATTTTGGCTCAAGCCAGCAATTTCGTTGATTACATCAACCACAGTGCTCATCTGGAATTTATCATCTGGAATTTATCAATCTCGAAGTCGATTTCGGTGGATTTTGAATTCAAGCCGTAAAGACGGACGAAATGCCTCTAAGCATTTCACCCGGCGTGCTTACGATTCTACCTGCTTGCCGTCTGAATTTAAGTAGTTATGTTAAAGACGGAAAAAAAAAACATTAAGACTGATTCGATAACTGCTTCAGCATAATCGACATTCTCTTGAATAATACACACAAGACTCACAGAGTGACAGAGAAAATATGGAGGACAACATATCATCATACACTCTAATAAATAAATAAATAAATAAATAAAAATAATAAGATGAATAAAGGAGGGAGAACGGTGAGCTATTTGGAGTGAAGCTCAATCTAACATTCATATTTTGAAATATCAATGAAGGATTGCCACAATACAAGAAATTCGGATGTATGCAGACTCAAATAGCATTTCTATAATTTGACTAAAAACACTCTCTGTACTCAAGAAATCCCTCTTATCTGTATGTATGTATGTATGTATGTATGTATGCATTTATGTATGTATGTATGTATGCATACATGTATGTGTGTATGTATGCATGCATGCATGCATGTATGTATGTATGTGTGTGTATGTATGTATATATGTATGTATGTATGTATGTATGTATGTATGTATGTATGTATGTATGGACGGATGGATGAGATGGATTTATGCATGCATGTATGTATATATACATGTGTGTCTGTACACACACACACACACACACAGGCACGCACACATACACACGCGCGCACTCACATGTAAGCATCCTGCGTATGTATGTTTGTTTCTGTGGCTGCTTGTGAATATGCATGTAATTATGAAATATGCACGCACGCACGCAATAAAAGGTTAATGACATCGATTTCACTATATTGACAAACTGAATTTATATTGAGATTTATATTGTCACTAGAATGAATGACAACAATTTGCTTATACAGAAATTGATTTTTATATCTTCGTGTGACATACATACATACATACATACATACATACATACATACATACACATGCACAATAATGTGTCTTCATGTATGTATGGCATACACACACACACACA
>NC_068996.1:22853887-22856478 GCF_001194135.2 Octopus bimaculoides | reverse complement strand
ATGTATGTGTGTATGTTTGTGTGTCTGTATTTGCTCCCCCACCATCGCTTGACAACCGATGCTAGTGTGTTTACGTCCCCGTAACTTAGCGGTTCGGCAAAAAGAGCCCGATAAAATAAGTACTAGGCTTACAAAGAATAAGTCCTGGGTCGATTTGCTCGACTAAAGGCGGTGCCCCAACATGGCCGCAGTCAAATGACTGAAACAAGTAAAAGAGTAAAGAGTAAAAGAGTAAAGAGAGTAGCTTTGGTGAAGCATTGTGTGGTATAACTTTTAAAGAATGTTGTTGTGTAAGTCCAGAACAACGAGGGAAGATACAAAGTAAACTAGAAAAGGAAAAGAAAAGAAAAGAAATATATATATATGCATCATTTATTAAATTGCTAGACGCAACTTGAAACCAAAAGACACAAGTGCAAAACGTTACTAAACGTGTCACATAAACAGGTGTGTGCATTTAGTTGTATTGGTTTCAAGTGATGGGATTATTTTTTAGTAGTTCAGAAAAAAGATGCTGGTAGATAGAGGGAGGTTTTTTTAGTCAGCGGATGCATCACTAGTTTTAGTTATTTTATTGGATTTTAGTCAGTTTTATTGGATTTAATCTTTTTGCTTTGACGATGTTAAGACCAAATTTCAAAGTTCAACATTTAAAAACTTTAATAATTGGGTGAGTCTGCTATTTTGGGGGTTTTTGTAATGGAATTTTTATATATACATATATGTATTTATGTGCAACACATTCGAAATCGAATCTCTGGACAGCCATAAGAATACCACATTGAATTCATTATTGTTTCACGAGATCGGCTGCTTAACCAACAAATCAGTGTCAAACCATCACGTAATTCAACTTTTTGGAAGGCTTATAAAAAGGTGAATTTTTGGCGGCAGCTTCGGAATGCCGAGACAATAGTTTCAAATACTTCATACTCACGTTTTCATTCTCCATTCGTGCAGATTGAAAGAACAGATTCAATATGTCAGACAGTTGTTTTAACAAATCCAAGCTCATGTTTTCATTCTCCTGCCATCCAGGCAGGAGAATGTATAGATTTCCGCCATGAATTTAATACGATATTTTCTCAATTGTGACAGCCTAGTTACAGATCGATACATACGAGATATTTTGTCGTAATCCCTAGAGTTTTGTCTCTCCTAGTGTGTATAAATTGTAGTTTTTATTCTTCATTCAAAGACGAACACAGAAAATACTATGTGCAGTAAATAAAGCTTCTGCTAATTGTTTGTGAGTGTTGTTTATCATTTTACATGCAGCCAACAATCCAACAACCATAATAGAACAAATACTTGCGATATATGTATATGTCATTCTTCAGTTTTATTTCAAGATTTCTTACCAAAAGAGAAAGAACCGGTTTCTAACCTAGATCCAAGGCTACGTCATTGGAATTTCAACATCAATAGGGTATTTTGTATGTACGTGTGTATATGTGTAGTATTTAGAAGCAGTGCAGATTTGTATGTTTCGTTTTATGTTTTCTCATGCATATATTTGCATGTCTAGACATGCGCATATATACTTAAACGATAAACTACTGGAAAGCTTTACAGGTTTTTACAGTTCTAGTGATGGCTTTAATCTGTAGTCTTCGAATGAGCTTATTCCATTCTGGTTTTGAGAAGCTTAATTTCTCAAGATTGGTACCTAGGCAAAGTGTTACATAATCCCAGTGCTCCAATGATTACAGGTACAAACCTGAAATTGTATGTATGTATGTATGTATGTATAAGTGTGCATATAATAATGCCCCCTGACTGCCTACAACAGCTCAAGGGGATACATATTGGTGCTAGTGACGAAGACGAAGTGTGTGTTTGTGTAACAATCTATTATCCCTCGGGAGAATAACCGCTGTTAAATAGAATGAAAAGATTAAGGATCTCCTAATTGATGCCTGCTCTGAGTTTATATAGATTAATAAACATAAGATTCAATAATTATCAGCTTTTAAAAGCGGTATTCACTATTGCTGGTTACTTGTACAAAGATCTAGAAAATATATTTCTTTAAATGTCACCAGCTGCAAATAAACAAACACGACCAGTATGTCGTGTTTACATTTTAAGCAAATTTTGATCGTCAGCTATAATAAACAAACCATCGAACCAGCGAGTAAACGATATGGACTTCTGTTTCTTTGGTAAGCAAATTCAGCACTGTTAGTAGTATATTGAATTCCATCGTCTGGAGTTAAGTGTCTTAATACATGTAATTCGTAACATATGTCTCAAGTTTATATATTGTTTTGTTTCTTTCCATTCTACTTGAGAAGGTTTATTTTAGAATGCAATTCATTTCATCAATCTTCAATATACACAAGAGAAAAAGGCCAGGTCAGTTCCTTCTCAATTTTATTCGATTGTCAAAGAATATGTATGAGAATATGTATACGTATATGTATTTTTCCATATGTGTATTTTCATACACTGTTTTTAACACTGTTTTTAACAATTTCACCTTAATATGACAATCAGTATGTAACACTACAAAGTTCATACAAAGCTTTATACTTTAAATATATTTTATCATCAAAGAATGTATATATGCATTTTAATACTCAGACTGT
>NC_068996.1:22850551-22853577 GCF_001194135.2 Octopus bimaculoides | reverse complement strand
TTTCTTTATATGTACTCGAAATCTCCATAGAATCGAATAAGCGAATCTCGGGTCATATATGAAAGCACACTACGTACGAACGTACGTACGAACGTACGTACGAACGTACGTACGTACGTACGTACGTATGTATGTATGTATGTATGTATGTATGTATGTATGTATGTATGTATGTATGTATGTATTTATGTAGTTGCTGGAAATTTGAAAGAGAGAATGAAACACGGGAAGATCAGGAGAAAGCTTAGAAAGAATGAAGGAGTATTGATTTTTACGTGTGTGATTTGTAGGAGGAAATGCTTAAGTCATACAGACATGGCCAGCCATCAAATAAGCCACAGGAATCGACCCCTTGTAAATTGTGATACAGCTATTGTTCACAACAGAACATGTGCAGCTTATGGAAAGGTGTGCCGTTCAGTTGTCGAATTAAAAAGACATGTCGAAAGACTTCATACTGTGACAACGGTCCCTTCTGCCAACCAGCACAACTGTGCATTATGCAATAAAATATGCAAATCTTTGGCGGGGCTCAAGAGTCATATATGGGCTTCACATTGCATTATTAATGACTCATTTCAATGATTCTTTCTTGCAATGGCTTTGCTCGTACACAAGAAAGCAGTCGCTATGAATGTATGTATGTATGTATGTATGTATGTATGTATGTATGTATGTATGTATGTATGTATGTACATACAAACGAACGGATGAACTCAGTAAAGGTTCAACGGCTATCTAGCATGAGCCCTCAGAAATTCCGGGCTGGTGTCCGGCGCGCTGGAAGACCACAGGTTGTGAGGTATCCCCTTAGCTTCTGCTAAAGCATGGCTCCAGCAGGTCACTTTGATATAAAACCAGATATGCAAGGAATGACATTGAACATTTTGGGAATTTTTTGCTTGCGCTTGAAATCATGGCGCTCCTACATTCCTGGGCCTGCAAATTATATTGGTACAGAATATTTTACCCTGGCTTATCTCTGGATCATGTCAGTAGGGTGGAGAAGGTCTATGAGATGCTGTGAAAGTCTTACTAAACCTAAAATTTTAGGTTATGCAATTGACGGCCAAGCGACTAAGGGATGCGCTGCGGCGAATATGGAAGCTGCAGAGGCGAACCCGGGTGAAAACGTTATGTGGTGCAATAGCCTTGTGCACGGGCATTGCTGGCATTTTGTATGGGCAGTGGTCACTCATGGTTTTCCTCGGTCACAAGTGGAAAGCTATCATCATCATCATCGTCGTCGTCGTCATCATCATCATCATGTCTATCTATCTATCTATCTATCTATCTATCTATCTATCTATCTATCTATCTATCTATCTATCTATCTATCTATCCTGTCTGTCTGTCTGTCTGTCTGTCTGTCTGTCTGTCTGGAGAGAGAAAGGTAAAGAGAAAGAGGTATGTTTAGGATATAATATTTAGCAGAGGGTAATGTTCTGGTGTTGAGGTTACAAAAAGGCAGATAAAAGAGAGATGGGCAGGGGAGGCAGTTACGTTAAGAGAGAGAGAGAGAGAGAGAGAGAGAGAGAGTTATTAGAAGCGAGAGATGAAAAGAAAGAGAGGAATGTTAAAGACATGAAGACAGGAATTACAAGTTTGTTGACGAGGTAGAGAGAAAGAGAAATACAAAGTGCTCAGAGGGAAATTTTAAAATATAATATTTTATTGTGACTGGAAGTGAAATACTTAGCAAAATGAAACATAAAAAATGCAAATCATCCTTTGTTTCTTAAATAACTTCACTTAATCTTTATCGTCCCACTAGTAATAAATAACAGCTCTGTCATTATACAGAATGTTGGGCTAAAAAATAACTATTGGATTGGAAAAGCCCAAGGCTTCGACATATTTAGCTTCACCAACTTCGCGTTCCATTGATGAAAACGAATTATTTCATATGCTTCGAAGTTTTTACATTCGTATGACGTAAACAACATACAATTTTCGTTGGTAAGAAGAACACTTTAAAATGGTTGTAGAAAATCCGAAGTATTGCTTTGATGTAATGGCAGAACATCTGTCATGTAAATAGGAGATGTGAGTTTGTGTCTCAAGAACAGTCTTTTTTAGCTGAGTATTCTATACACTATTATTTATAGCCTTGTCTTCTTGAAGTTACACTGTTAAAAAACAATACACACATATATATTCATTTGTATACATACAAGTGTGTTTGTGTGTTTGTTCTGTGTGTGTCTCTGCTGTATGAATTTATATATCTGTGCTAGTATGTTCAATTGCATTGTGTTACCTATGCGCTCTTATACGTGGGGCACTGTGAAGAGTACAAAGAGGAAAGAACATCGGTTGATTACGACACAAAGGGCCTTGGAAAGATCCATGCTAGGAATACCAATGCGAGAGCATATTCGACATGAGGCAATACAAGAACGGAGCAGAGTGAACGATTTGATCGCAGAATACCGAAAGAACAGGTTCCACTGGGCCGGACATGTCACGAACTTCATAGACAACAGATGAACTAGTGTAGTTGCGGAATGGTATCGAAGAGATTGGAAAATTCATTCGGAAGGTCTTCATGTTATGGGAAGACGATTTAGTTAAGCGATTTGGGCCAAAATGAAAAGCAAATAAATAAGAATCATAAACCGAGACAATGATCGGACTGATGGCTTTCTCTTTGAACTCCAACATTCAAAGAGATTATTAATAAGGAATATATACGATCATTTAAAAATTTTATAATCCCACCTAGCGATAATGGTCCAGGGTTGACCGAGAGTGGAGGCTAAAAAAACAAAACAAAATAAAAAAGAGAAATAAATAAAAATAAAACAACAATAAAACAACAAAGCGCAGGAGTGGCTGTGTGGTAAGTAGCTTACTTACCAACCACATTGTTCTGGGTTCAGTCCCACCGCGTGGCAACTTGGGAAAGTGTTTTCTCCTATAGCCTCGGGCCAACCAAAGCGTTGTGAGTGGATTTGGTAGACGGAAACTGAAAGATAAACCGTCGTATATACATACATACATACATACATACATACATACATACA
>NC_068996.1:22848244-22849467 GCF_001194135.2 Octopus bimaculoides | reverse complement strand
ATATATAGGAGAAGTTTAAAATAAAACAGATTCATTTTGAATTCAAGGCTCTTAAAAACCTGATAGCTTTTCCGACATTTTGTTACCCATAACAGAAAATGCTTTGCAAGTATTGATTGTTGAAAACTGAAAATTGCATCAAAGTCGTCAAAGCTGTTTTGAATAAATTCTGATATTTATCTTCCATTGAAATCCAAAATCTGTGCAAGTTAGTTTCTTTAAATTTCAATAACAAGCATCGATCATCTTTTAAAACAATGACGACCGTTGTTATCCGATTTCGAAAAGCCGAGGACATTATTTTCAATAGTAACAAAAGGATTTCTTATCCAATCAAATTCTTCTATTGTAGGAGAATAGACATTTACTTTTTCTTTTTCATGCAGTAAAATTAAATTCTTACCAAGAGAACCTTTTGTCACTATTTTTGATGCAGGTTCAAAGGTTTCATTATTTTTTTCATTTACTTTATTTTCTAATTATTTTGTCTTTTAAACGCTCTAATTCTATATGTTGACTTTTGAATGGTTTTCTCTTTGTTCCTTGCATTCATTCTGTTCAACTGCTAAAAAAGAAAAAAAGAAAACGAAAAAAATCTTCTGCAAGAAACCAGCTTTGAATATCAGAGTTCTTGCAGCAAATAATCCAATACTTTTTAAATTCTGTATTGTGTTCTTCAAATTCATATATGTGGCATAACACGCCACCTCGTTATAACTACTACATTACAGTCTTCAAAATAAGCTTTTTGCGTTTTTGCCAACAAATCTTCGTTCATTTTTACGAATAACCATAATTTAAAAGGTTTTCCTTTTAGTAGCGTTCACCCTAAGAACGATTGTTCTCTAGAACAGATTTCGATTCGGTTTAATACTAATATTCTTTGAGTTGCAGAAGACAACGCATCATTTATTTCTTCTTATTTTAACTGAGTAAATCTTGCATAAAACTCTATCACTGCACACAACCAACAAAATTCATTTATTACAAGTTTATTATAAATATTTCATGCTTTCGGTCATTATACCCATCTCAAGAGTGCGAATGAATTTCTTTACGGAATAAAAATTGTTCTATCATTTCGTAACAGCCGATGTTGGGAATACATATCTTGATTTTATTATATCTGAATTGTTTTTCATTCTAGAAAAGTGGAAAGTGTTTGTGGATCTATGGTGTGTGGAGATTGCTTACATTGATATTGGTTTTGGGAGGTTCTGTGG
>NC_068996.1:22846977-22848234 GCF_001194135.2 Octopus bimaculoides | reverse complement strand
TATAATGGCAGTGGGGATAGCAACAGTGCTAATAATGAATGGCACAATAGCAACTACAACAATAATAACCACAACAGTACTGTTAAGAAGAAAAGGAAAAATAGGAATAAGACAATTAATCAAATTGAAAATAGTATATTAAAAAAATATAATTGTAGAGACAAGAAAGCATGTCCTCTGGTAGACGAGTGTCTCCCCAGAAACATTATATGCAAATATACTGTCAGAACGAGTACAAACGTCTGTGCATATATAGGTGCAACCAATAACCTTTTCAAATATCGTTGGCGCAGTCACATTGCATAAATTAAAAGCATCTGCAAAAGACAATGCACATCACTCGCAAACCTGATCTGGAACCTCAAAGAAACAAAGTTATATTACAGCATGATAAGGTCAGTGGTACGGAATGCGTACCCATACAATGCATATTCAAAATCATGAAACTTCTGCTTAGCAGAGACATTATGCATTCTATTATCCAGTGGTCAAGTCATTAGTAGACTTTCCTAAATCGTTCAAAAGTGCAACCATACACTCAAAAGCTCGTTTTTGGAATTTGGGAAAAATTTTTGATATTCAACATAATATTGTTTATTTATCTATTTATCTTCAATTTTATTGACGTGCACCTTTATTATATAATATGATGGTAGCTAGTATGTTGTAGATGTATTTGTTATTACTGATATGTCTATACATTTGTGATGTGTAATTATACAGGGTGTCTACAAAGTCTGGGTACATGGGATTAACACATACTTTAATGAATTATTATTTCTTATATTTAATTGTTTATGTTATGATTTTATTTACTCCATGTACCCACATGGGGATTAACACATACTTTAAGAAATTATTATTTCTTATATTGTTTATGTTATGATTTTATTTACCCTATGTACCCAGACTTTGTGGACACCCTGTAGAACGAATAGGGAGTATATAGCTATGTCATTATTATTATGTGTGAATAGATTGCCCTTATGTGTAAAACTATATATGTCTATGCTAGCAAGTCTTACCAGTTAATCCTATAGTATATTTCAATTTTTTATAGATTTATTCTAAATGAATTATCAATACATGAGTGTGTATGTAGGTTCCATACGTAGGTTGGTATAAAAGTAAGTGTCTAAATTAAAGAGAATAAAAGGTATGCGTGTATATATGGCTAAATATATGTATATACAAACGGATATATATTAGTGAGGATAAATGTGTGTATGCATATATATGTATATGTATGTACGTATA
>NC_068996.1:22844404-22844983 GCF_001194135.2 Octopus bimaculoides | reverse complement strand
AAAAAAAAATTGCAACCGGAATCGTGTTTGTGGTTTATCGTTGAATGAGTATAATGTTTCTTTGTTCTTTATTTTGTTTCTTTCCCTTTGTTTTTTATATTTTTCTGCCGTTCGATCTTTTATTTATCTGTGTTTATTTATTTGTCTGTACAATGTTAAAAATAGTATTTCAGTGTAGGTATATAATGTAAAAAAATCAGAATCTGATTTAACAGAGTTTTTTGTCCTATACTCACCTGATGAAATGGTTCTGTCGGTATTGTTGAATGGTATTAATTTACACAGTGTTTTGTTTATAATATATGCAGCATTCAGCAATGAACAGCTGGTTATGATCTGTTGATACAATTGTAGTGATACGTAATATGACATGTTCACTCTATCTTATATGATATGTGTGTGTGTGTGCGTGCGCGTGCGTGTATAGTGTAGGTAGTTAGAGTAAATCTCAGTTGCTGCTGTATGTTAGTTCACAAAACATATTAAAATTGAGAATTATAGAAATATCATTTGCAGAGTAATTGTGTGTGTGTGTGTGTGTGTGTGTGTGTGTGTGTGTGTGTGTGTGTGTGTGTGTGT
>NC_068996.1:22837038-22844088 GCF_001194135.2 Octopus bimaculoides | reverse complement strand
TAATATATATGTGTGTGTACACACACACACACACACACACACACACACACACACACATATATGACTGAAACAAGTAAAGAGTAAGTATAGTATATATTATAGAAGCACATACACACACACGCGCACACATATATGTGTATGCACTATGTATTTATACATAAATTTTCAAATGGGTCCAAAAGAAGGTATAAGATATCGCATTGGCAATCAACTCTGAGTGCGCGCTTACTTATTTATAACAAAAACAGCTGTAAGATAATGAAAGTAATTAAGTAACACGTGTTCTTTCGTCAGTCATTTTTTAATTGACATTACGTTTTGTATTGACCTATTAATCTACTATGCAGAATAAGTATATATACGGGTGTATATCCGAAATAAGATAATTTAAAGAACGGAGCGGAGGGAACAGCGTGGTTGTAGAACACTGAATGTACAAGTACAGTTTGGCCGGACATCTCGCAAGTTTCACAGACGATAGTAGTTGCCAAGTGGCCTCCAAGCGTTCAGAAAGGTCCATTCAGAACGTTTCTGCAACGATGAGAAGACGCTTTAGTTAAACAATTTGGGTCAAGATACAAACAAATGGTGCAATCAAGAAAGAATTGGAAGTGCATTGTAATCAGCGATGTATAACAACATCCGATAGTCTGATCGATACAGCGATACAGATAGTAATATATGTATGAATGCATACATGCACACACGCATACATATATATTGCTCACTGTATCACTGTGTATACATAAGCAACAAACTTTTTCCAGCCACTGCTATTCCGAATGTGTTGAAGAAGCGTCTTCACCTCGAAATATAGAAATACAAGGTAAAACTGCGATTTTATTCTGTTTTCTTTCAATTCGTAGTTTACTTTGTACCTTCTTGTATTGTTCCGGCTTTACACATCTACTTTCTTTGATATATATATTCTCTTTGTTTCAGTAATTTGACTGCAGCCATACTGGAGCACCGCTGTTAGTCGAGCAAATCGACCTCAGGTCTTATTCTTTGTAAGCCTAGTACTTATTCTATCGGTCTCTTGTGCCGAACTGCTAAGTTACGGGGACATAAACACACCAGCATCGGTTATCAAGTGAAGTTTGGGGGGACAAACACAGACACACACACATATATACGACGGGCTTCCTTCAGTTTCCATCTACCAAATCCACCCACAAAGCTTTGGTTGTCCCGAGGCTATAGTAGAAGACACTTGCCCAAGGTGCCATGCAGTGGGACTGAACTCGGAACTATGTGGTTGGAAAGCAAGCTACTTACCACACAGCCACTCCTGCACCTATATATAGTTCAAATTTATAGAAAAACAAAGCTGAAGACAGGTGTAGGAACAACAAGCAAGTGTATTAGTTTGATGCTCGGGGAAAATGGAAAAGTCTTTTACGTTTCGAGCTTACGCTCTTCGACAGAAAGCAATAAGAGGAAATAAACAAAGAGAGAATGAAAAAAAAACGTGTTCAGTTCAGTGGTCCAATATGTGTATGTGTTTGAGTTCGTTGTTTGTTTACATCCCGTAACTCAGTAGTGCGGAAAAGATACCGATAGAATAAGCACCAGACTTAAAAATGCATACTGCAATCAATTTACTCGGTTGAATCTTTCAAGGCGGTACCCCCAGCATGTCTGCAGTCCAATGGCTCAAAGAATTAAAAATAAAAGATCTCAGCATTTGGATCTTAACTGGGGATTTCCTGTTAAAAAGTGTCTACTGTTTCAGTCAATGTTTGAGCTGTTTCTATTTATATTTAGTTAACAATTGAAAATTTTCCTCTCAACAGAAACTACAGAAAGTACTTGATACTGTGAATAAAATCGGCCATGAAATTTTAATTGTGCGTTTCTCATGCAGCTGTCATTTGTATTTTGATAGAGTTGTTGTACTATTCATACTTGAAAACTGAAAGGTTGATTTGTGATTTGCATCATGATTCTTCAGTGACCCCTGACACATTCTTACATATGATTTAGTCTACTCTAAACCTAAAAAAAAAAAATATGACACCTCAGTAAACGGCACATAATTCAATGATTTTACGACTGCGTTTTTAGGTGTCTCGTAGCTTATCTATCCTTTTATTATTGAGAACAGATGGCTGGTCACCGTGCTCTTGCTGTGAGGTCAGGTGCTTTCGAAAACGTAAAGTACTTGATTGTTGATTACATACTGTGGATTAGCGTGGTTACTGTTAACGATAATGTTACCGTCGTAGAGGGGAAAGTAAGTTTGTACAAACTGTCGCCAGCGGAGAATTATTTTGAAAATTAATTCAGAAAAAAAAATCTTTAGCCTATATTAGAGTTAAACTTTAAGGAAGATAGAATCAAATTATAATTACTACAACTAGAGATAATAGCACTTTTAAAGAAAATAATCAGTTTCATGCCAAATGATGTGCGACAAAAGAAACAAATTCAACTGCAGGATAATATCTGGGGTTGTTAAATCTGTGGCGGATAGTTTCGTCCTAGTCTGATTTAACCATCTTCTTAGCTTCAGTCCTGAAACCCATGGGATTATCTTGAGATAGTTGGAATAGGCCCGATGGATTTATTCTTTGTCCCTGGGTTAGAAGTAGATGTCATTATACAGGGTTTTTCAGTAACGGATTCTTTTGTTCTCTTGTATATTCTAAATATTACAGTGGAGGTGGTAGAGAAATTGGAGATCCGGGGAAAAAATATTTACCTTAGAAATTAAATATATATGTAAAGGTAAGATCCAAGGATCAAGGTGTAGGAAATTAGTAAGCTTCGAGTAGTCCGAAGAAGGTATTAAAAAAACAACTTTCAGGAACAATAGTGGTTTATTGACATAGAAGGTTGTAAATTTTTCCCATACGAAAGTTCGATAAGCTGAAAAAATTTATTTTATAGTTTATGGTTTGCAGCTGGTGTAGCTGTGTATGCAAATAAAAATCAAGAATTAGGGAATGGAGTAGATAAAATCCAGGTTACATATGTTTCGTAGCAGAACCTCGGAAGTAGTAATTACCCAAACGAGGAGTAATCCGCTAGCTGCTCGACGGACCAAAGATATCTTAATCAAATGAAGTTTACACTGCCGTCAAGGGATCACATGGTAACTCGCAGGAGATTCGATATAATAATAATAATAACAATAATAATAATAATAATAATAATAATAATAATAATAATAATAATAATAGTAATAATAATAACAATAATAATAATAATAATAATAATATTAGTAATAATAATAATAATAATAATAATAATAATAATAATAATAATAATATTGTGCAAAAAGTTGGGGCTAGAGAGAGGCAAGACGTGGTATGAGCACAAATCGCAGAGAGTGACAGAGTCGGAGACTAGCAAGATCCTCTGGGATTTCCCGATCCAAACAGATCAGGTGCTAGGAGCGTAACAGATCGGACCTAGTGATGGTGGGCAAGGCGCACCACGTATGCTATATAGTTGACGTTGCGTGCCCCTTTGACCCACGAATAGTCAAGAAGGAAGGTTAAAAGACAGACAGACAGACAGACAGAACGACGGACGGACGGACGGACGGACAGACAGACAGACAGATAGACAGACAGACAGACAGACAGACAGACAGATAGATAGATAGATAGATAGATAGATAGATAGATAGATAGATAGATAGATAGATAGATAGATATAACCCTCTTAAGTACAAAATAGCCCGGCTATGGAAAATAAGGAAGGTGAAGATAGTGCCAATTATTGTTGGGTCCTTGAGAACGGTATCAGAAGGCATCAAGAGGAATATAAAGAAAATTGGAATAGAGTGTCCAGTAGAACTTTTATAAAAGCTTGGCTTCCTTGGCACGGCCAGAATAAGCAGGAAAATATTAGATAGTTGAAAAGAACGGATAGCATGGTACCGTAGGCTGCAGGTAGTAAGAACGCTACGCATGTAAGACTCCAGGAGTTCCAACAAAACCTGTGATAAAGAGAAATAATAATAATAATGATAATAATAATAATAATAATAATAATAATAATAATAATTTCTTAAGTAACGAGAAGATGGATTTGGTATTAATCTTTATTTTGTACAACGGTTGTATCGACCCATTCTGCTACTGTCCTTTGCGGGTGGGGTTCCGTTCAACATGTGTTGCATCAATATTGCATTTTAGGTCTCAGGATGAGTCGAAACGACCGTTGTACAAAATAAAGATTAATAGCAAATCCATTAAGTCATTACTTAAGAAATTATTATTATTATCTCAACTAATACTGCAGAGTTCCTGAAGTAGATCCAACGGAAATATACCCCAACTACGGAAGACACCAGGTAGCCCAAACTGTGCCAGTGTTCTACTCAACACTTCAACACACGAATCGACATATATCCATTAGTCCAAAATATTACACACACACACACACACATTAAAATTCAAAGTTTTTCCTGCCATTTGATTAAGATGATAAAGATTACAAATAAAATAGTCAAAAAAATGAAATTGAAAATGTCGACACTTCACAGAGTTGCCGCAACTACCACCGTCCTTCCTTTTTCTTCACTTTCATTTTTCTTCCCTTTAATCATTGATACAACTTTCGAGTCCCGTGGACCAAAAGATAGAAATTCTCCCGATATTTTTTGAGACATTTTTTGAATCACGGGTACTTGATTTTTTTTCTCTTAAAGGGTAAAATTGCTTTTTTATTTAAAATAAAATATTAATCTGTATCATCTTAATCAAAAGACAGACGAAGATTAGTTGCAATGGGTAGAGTTGAATTTCATAAGAATGGAAAAAACAAACAACAAATGAGTTGTACCTTAGAGCGTTCAAATGTCACTGCAACTTTGAAATCGTTTCGTCAGTGAGGTCAATTAAGTATGTCATCAAGTACATACTGAAAGGAAATGACCAAGCTGCTGTTCAAATAAACAATGATAATGAAATCAGTCAATATCTAATGGATAGGCATATTGAACCATCTGAAGCAGTTGCATCCATTCTAGGATTTTCAATTCATGAAAGAGCACCAGTAGTACTTAGACTGCAAGTTCATCTACCAGATGAACAGAGAATATTGCTCAGAAATAAGAAGGATATATATGGCTGTCAATGAACGACATATGAGAACAACATTGATAGAATTCTTTTCATTGTGCATCAATGATGATTTTGCAAAAACATTAGTTTATGCTGAAGTACCCATGTATTCCTCTTGGAATAGTAGTAACAAAGAATGGCAAAGAAGAAAACGAGGAACATTTTCAAAGAAGAAATACTTGGTCATGTTTATGTTGTTACACCAAAGGAGAACTGTATTATTTAAGAATTTTAAGGCGAAATGCTTCGTGGTATTTCATCTACCTTTGCGTTCTGAGTTTAAATTCCACCGAGGTCGGCTTTGGCTTTGGAGTTGATAAATTAACTACCAGTTGCGTACTGGGTCAATCTAATCGACGCCCCCCACCCCCCATAAAAATTTCGCGCTTTGTTCCCAGAGTAGAAAAGATTATTTAAGAAATTTTTTCCTTTTCCGCCGTGCATCGACATTTTCAACTTGGAGTGGTTATGACCCAACGGATCACGGTGGGTATATCTAGTATATATATATATATAAAAGCTCTCTAGTATATATATAAAAACTCCCTAAAACAAAAGCACCCCAGGACAAAAGCCCCACGGTTATATTTTTCGGTTATTTTTTCGTTTTTTAGAAGTTTTAGTTTAATGTATCGACCCCAGAATTTTTTTTTTTACTTGTTGCAGTTATTAGACTGCGACCGGCCATGTTGGGGCACCACCTTGAAGAATTTCTAGATGGCTCTATGGAACCTAGAATTTTTTTGGCTTGATCAAAACTACTTATGTGATATTTTTGTTTTTCTTTTTACTTGTTGCAGTCATTAGCCTGTGGCCATGCTGGGGCACCACCTTGAGGAATTTTTAGTCGATTATATCGACCCCCAGAATTTTTTTTAGATGATTTTCAACCAGTGAATGAAGTTAAGCCTAGAAGGTCTCTCGATATGCTAGAAATAACAGCCAAATCTCTTGAAATTTCTTTATACCCCACCATCTCGGTTATATTTTTGGGCTATTCTTCGTTTTTTTTTTAATTTTCTAAAAATCTTTTTAATTGTTTCAGTCACTGGACTGCGGCCATGCTGGGGCAGCAACTTGAGGAATTTTTAGTCGAATGTATCGACCCCAGAATCATTTTTAGATGATTTTCAACCAGCACATAAAGTTAAGCCTAGAAGGTCACTTCACATGCTAGAAATAACAGCCAAATCTTACAATTTTTTTTCATAATTTCACGTAAACTACAACGGAAATCACGGTTGTAAAAAAAAAATTATTTTCCAAAATTCCAATTTTTAAATAAGCAAAATATATTCAATCGAAAAACGGTGTCAAAATATCTATGTCCCTCACGATGATATGTTCCGTGTTTCAATTATTTTCCTCGTTTTTAGAATAATTTTAAAGTTTGAAAATGAAAATAAATCAACCTTAACGTCAATAATAGAATAAAAGAACACAAGACTGTGCTTCTCAATTAACATGTTGTCAGAGTTCTAACAAAAGGGAAAGCATTTACTTCAAGAACTGTGTAGAAAGATAAAAACGATAAGAAGTACGTTTGAATGACTATGTATACACTCATAAAATGAAAGTAAATATTACACATGTCTCTGACATGTTTTTTTCTTCACAAAAACCAGAATTCGTCATTTTTATGGAGAAACACCCATTTCCCTATTTAGGCAAACGATAAGAAGTATGTTTGAATGACTAGCCTTCTGTTATATCTTCAACGGCCGGAGAATGTTCAAAAGGTCAAATTATTCTCATTACTCTGTAAGTGCTGAGAGAAGAAAACAAAAAACTTTAAATATATATTTTAAAATGATGATTTTTCCGCAACCAAAAATTCTTCAAGCAGGTACGCCCTCATGCCAGCAGTCCAATGACTGAAACAAGTACAAAGATTTTTAGAAAATAAAATAAACCGAGGGTGTTATTAAAACAATTTCAAGAGATTTGACTGTTATTTCTAGCATGTGGAGAT
>NC_068996.1:22830182-22834036 GCF_001194135.2 Octopus bimaculoides | reverse complement strand
AAGCAAGTTAACATAATCGTTAGCGCGTCGGGAGAAGTAAAGCTTTATGATATTTGTTCCGACTGTTTACATTCTGAGTCGAAATTATGACGAGGTCAGCTTTTCCTTTCAACATTATCTTTTGTCATATGGAATAATTAAGAAAATAACAGGATAGTTGTTCTCGAAATTTACTAACCTTGTTTTAGCTTGGATAACACCATGTAATAAATTTTTTTTTTCTTTTTGTCTTTGGTCTGTAAGTGTTATTTCCTATTTGCTTCCATGTACAAATCAAAGGAACAACTTCAAAATTTGCTTTTGTCATCAATGTTTTGAAATTTACCTATTTTCCATTACATTTTAGATAGATCTAGTGCTGGGTTTCTGAAGCAGAAATATCATTATAGCAAATATTCTGCTCTGTACTACAGGTTTGCTTGTCAGTTGTTTGACCTTAACCAGTTGAGCATGTCCCTTAGTGGCCGACAATATGTGCATCTCTGATCACGAGCAGAAGTAGTGGGGGAGCATCATAGCCATGTGTTGAGAAGGATTCTTTGGGGTTTGAATAAATGTAACTAAAGCAAACTTTAAAGAAAATATTAGCCGTTTTTCATGTTTTCTAGGGGTAAGCAAATAGGAAATAACAGTTGCCAACCAAATGATAAAATATCTGTTACACAGTGTAACTGAAAGAATGAAAAAGTAACGAAAAAAAAATTAAAGGAAAGAAGGGATTTTCATGTCGATGGACGATGGAAGAAGGTAAAAAAATTATCAGTACTGTACATAAAACTCCATTTTTATACTGTTTTTATTATATAAATTCATACATATATGTAGCAATATTTTACTGACAATATAATGAAATGTCGCAGTTTATAGTCTACTATGAGGAATCGGTTAGTTGAATACTGAATAATATTTTGAGTTACCGAAGATATAATAATTTCAGTTACCAAGAAATGCCGTTAACCCTTTTCCTGATCAAAGAATTTTCATGTTTCTCCTAAATATCCATGCTTGTTTTCAGACTTTTAGTTAGCTTTTGTTTCATACATTTTCTCTTGTGGTTGAATATAAATGGGTAATGTGTATCATATATGATGCATAAACTTCAGGGAAATATGTTCTGTGTATTCCATGTGATACATAAGATAAGCAAAAGATAAAGTAGAAGCGATTTAGATGAATTTTTACAAAAAGTAAAAAATAAAAGAAGATAAAAAGGAAAGAAAAATGGGTTTGAACATTATACTTACGGTCAATAGCTGAGGATTAGAAAAATTTTAGTTTTTAATATTCTAATAATTATTTTTTGATTAGGCTTTTAATGTTTACAGGACTAAATATGTTAACATCATCTTTGCTATTTTTTTCATGCAGATGAGGTCTCTGAAATATTGGATTAATAAACAAATGGATTTTTCTATGCCAATCAGCGCACAGTGGGTTTTTTCCCCTATTAGTTTACTTTGACAAGTATGGTAGAGGTTTTGCTCAAACTGATGAGGTTTTAATAATACAGAAACACGTCTGAAATAGTCTCATGCAATTGCTGAACTTAATTAAAATATTATTAGTCATTGCCTCATGACCTAATGATTTACACAAATCTGCGTGCGTGCGCATACACACACATATGTATACTAACATACACTCAAACACATATATCTGTCTATAGATATGTATACGTACACACACACACACCCATATACACACACACCCATATACACACACACGACAAAGTTACGGGACGTAAACAAACTACGAACTCAAAGACACACACACACACACACACACACACACACACACACACACACACACACACACACACACAGAATTGCCGTCAACGAATTTCACTTACAAAGCAGCGGTCTTCTGGAGCCATAGTAGAAGAAAGTTGCCCGAGGTGCCACACAGTGGGACTGAACCACATGATTTTTATAAAGAAGACAACGGGCAATGCGCTCAAGTCTCCTTTCTACACAACACCGAAGTTTATCCAAGAGAAGGGCCGGTAAGTTGGGCCTGTACAGCTTGCTACCAGGGTCATCACAGACATTTCTTTCAAAAGGCGAAAAGCCAAAGCAGATACTGCAAAACTTCTTTCCCGGCCTTCAAAACAGCTCCATCAATCCACTGCGATTGATTGCAGCATTTTATCGACCCCGAACAGATGAAAAGGTAAAGTTGACCTCGACAGGATTTGATCTCAGAACAGTAAGTGGCAGAAAGAATTCTATCCAACAGTCTAACAATTCTGTCACTTAATTCCTATATGAAATGATTCCTACATTAAATATGTTGTTGTTCTTGGCACTCCGTCGCTTACGACGTCGAGGGTTCCAGTTGATCCGATCAACGGAACAGCCTGCTCGTGAAATTAACGTGCAAGTGACTGAGCACTCCACAGACACGTAGCTCTCGGGGAGATTCAGCGTGACACAGTGTGACAAGGCTGACCCTTTGAGTTACAGGCACAACAGAAACAAGAAGTGAGAGAAAGTTGTGGCGAAAGAGCACAGCAGGGTTCACCACCATCCCCTGCCGGAGCCTCGTGGAGCTTTTAAGTGTTTTCGCTCAATAAACACTCACAACGCCCGGTCTGGGAATCGACACCGCGATCCTATGACCGCGAGTCCGCTGCCCTAACCACTGGGCCATTGCGCCTCCATTAAATGTGTAAACACTAATGAATTGATAAAGTTTACCCTCTGAAACTCAACATAAAACGATTTCTGGAGAAGATCGAAAATTGGATCCAAAATTTTCATTGAAGCAGATTACTAAATAGCAACATATTAATGGATACATCCATTGTGGAATCATGCATAACCGAATAAGACCTTATTTCTTTATTGCCCACAAGGGGCTAAACATAGAGGGAACAAACAAGGACAGACGAACGGATTAAGTCGATTACATGGACCCCAGTGCGTAAATGGTACTTAATTTATCGACCCCGAAAGGATGAAAGGCAAAGTCGACCTCGGCGGAATTTGAACTCAGAACGTAACGCAAGCGAAATACCGCTTAGCATTTCGCCCGGCGTACTAACGATTCTGCCAGCTCGCCGCCTTAAAAGATGAAAGGCAAAGTCGATCTCGGCAGAATTTGAACTCAGACAGACGAAACACGGCTAAGCATTTCGCCCGGCGTGCTAACGATTCTGCCATCTTGCGGCCTTGTCTTGTCATAATTTCTGATCTTACTTTCCTTTAATGTCATAATACTGGTTTGTCGTATAAAACCGTTCGTTCACCCCACTCTCTCTCATTCAGTTAATCTTTTCCAATGTTATTTGAATTAACACGAAAAATATTTTTCTCGTAGTATTTTATTTATTTATTGTCTTCGTCTAAAACTTTTGTTTATCGTATATTTTAAATTTAAATAAATTCTATCTCTTTTCAGACATATGACAATGCAATGTCAAGTAAGAAAAGAAAAGAAAAAGCAAATTCATCTGACAATCCTATGCACACACAAATACATACACACACATACACATACACACACGCATACATATATACCCACCTACTGACATATCTACATATATATATACCTAGAGTGATGTATCATACTTTTTGCGAACTGCTGGAATGACACATCGCTCCTGGTATACATTAATAAAAATGAGTGAAATGACAAGAGTATCTAACGAAGGACATATTTTAAGAAATCACCTGAGGAAGTGCAATCTACACCTGGGATGTAAAATAATGACTGTACAACATCGCAGCTATGAGCTACAGAGTCCACAATGTGCCGAAACAATTGTAGTGTTTTTAAATAAAGAATATCATTAATTCCATTTTCTGTTGTCTGTCTGTCTGTCTGTCTGTCTCTCTTTCCTTTTATATATATAT
>NC_068996.1:22828540-22829583 GCF_001194135.2 Octopus bimaculoides | reverse complement strand
TATATATATATATATATCTATATCGGTAGGGTTGTCACATATATTTGTTTGTTTCTTTCCCATGTTATTTGAGTTAACATGAAAATAATTTTATCGTAGTGCTTTGTTTTTCTTTTTGTGGCAGTATTCTTTATCTACAGCTCTTTTTATCGCCGTTTTATGTCTTAGCAGACATATGATGATCGAGTGCCAAGTAGGAAAAAAAAAAGAGATAAAGAGAGAGAGAGAGAGAACTCAATACAATCGATACTATGATATATCTGCTATTTTCCTAAGGCTTTTTTTTCTGTTCAATTAATCAAATTACTATTTAATTAGCAAAAACATTCAATTCTTTTTGTAGATGAAACCAATTTAATGAAATTTTGACCATACGAACGACAAACAGTTGGACGTCAGCCGAAATTTACAACATAGATATATGCAAGCTCTCCTGTAAATCATATGAAATTCTTTTGTTTGAACAAATCATTTTATAGAAAGACACCTTCCATCACTGTTTCAGTGGATGGTCTAAATTGTTTGTTGTTTAGCAAATTCGCTCATGAATGCGTAACAGTTCAGCTGGATAGCAAGGACTACAGCTGCTATGACTTCTGAAAACTAGAACAATTGTGAATCAGAAACCCAAGTCCTATTGTGATTATATCCAACACAAAGCATTTCTTTATTCAACCATAGTTTTTGCTACTACTGCTGGTAGCACTCTTGTGTATGTAAGAAACTATTCTTAAGCTTTCTTCTGAGCACACTTCTTTCCACCTGTCTCTTGTTTGGTTACTAAACTCTCAGAGAGCAGAGATATTTAATAGAAAGAAGGAATACCACTTCAGGCAACATATAATCACATTTACTACACACCCACCCTAATGTGTGTGTATGTATATACGTGTGTGTGTGTATGTAAGTATGTAGTACGTATTTATGTATATATCTATCAATCTGTCTGTCTGTCTGTCTGTCTGTCTATCTATCTACTCACACATACGCACTAGCACACACACATATACACATATGTATATATATATATATATATATATATA
>NC_068996.1:22816195-22822987 GCF_001194135.2 Octopus bimaculoides | reverse complement strand
ATATATATATATATATATATATATATATATATATATATATATATATATATACACACACACACATACATATATGCATAATACAACATTTGTATGCAACACTTATATATATACATAATACAACATTTGTATGCAAACATACATGCATAGACGCATACACATGTATACATACATACATACATGCATACATACATACATAAAAATACATAATGCACACATACATACACACATGCATACATAAAAGCAAACATGCATTCACACACATACATATGCACATGACCTTCCCTCCCAAATTACTGGTTCATCCACCGGCAAGACAGGTTCTTCCTTACTAACCTTAAACCTGCAATTGTTGAAAGGCGAAAGAAACTATAGTATAAAATACACATATTTTCCACCAAGTTTGTCATTGATGTCATTGCAGCAGCAGCAGCAGCAGCAGCAGCAGCAGCAACAGCAGCAGCAGCAGCAGCAGCAGTAGTAGTAGTAGTAGTAGTAGTAGTAGTAGTAGTTCTTTTTCCTACTGCTATCGTTAGCGTCATCATCGTAGTTGTTTAGCCTACCAGTCAAACTTTGTAGCTAGGCATAAAGAAACTATTTCATACTTACCTACATACATACATACATACATGCATACATACATACATACATACATAAATGCATGCAAGTATACACACATATAAATATACATACACACACGCATACATCCAAACAATTACCTACATTCATATACACAAGCATACATACATACAAAAATACATACATACATACATACATACACACATGCATGCATACATACATACACGCATACATACATACATACATACATACTGGAATAGACACCTTAGGACAGTAAAGAGAATATGGTCACAGGGCCGCTCAAGGCATCGACAACTCGGGTGGTCGCCCGGGGCTCCATGTGCTAGGGTGTGCCAAAGAGGGCATGACGAAGACGAGGAAATTTCTACAACCGTCAGCTTGTACACGCCGAAGTTCAGCCTCCCCAGGGCGCCAGCAACCCTAAGACCGGCTCTGTACGGTCTTCTGAACTGGTCACTACAAGAACTGAATGAGATAGATGTTCGAGCTCGCAAGCTGCTCAGTGTTGCAGGAAATTTCAGCATCAATGGAGTTGTAGACAGGCTGTACTTCCCACGCAAGGATGATGGTCGTAGTCTCAAATCTGTATTGATGTCATATGAGACACATATTGTGACACTGAAATAACGTTTGAAGCAGAGGAAGCAACCAGTGACTATCTTGCCCAAATTTGTGACCATTAAATCAACAACATAACTAGGATAGCTAATTAACTTGAGGAGAAGTGTGGAATAAGAGCTGATACAGATCTCTCCCCAAGAAGCATTGGTAAAAATCTATTTATCAGAGCAAAATAAAGAAAAACAATGGAGCAGTTCACTGAGAAGATAGTACATGTGTACTTGGCGTGTAAAACACAAACCTTGGAAGGGATTGATCATGTCAAAAGCTTGGTGTGGAGTACCGACAAGTTTATGGTATCTCACTTTGAAGGATACCTCCATGTAATCCAAGAACAAGAGATCCCCGCCAAGTACCTACAGTATAAGAAACAGAAAAAGTTGATAGACAACAAATCTAAGGTAGTGCAAGACCAAGAATGAAGACATCTACCACAACTAACTGTGTGAGAATGTCTTCCAGATATTATCTCCTCATGAGGCATGATGTAGTGGCCAGAACGGTTTGGACCAGGATGATAAAAAAGAAAATACCTACAGACGAAGTTGACTATATTGAGACCAATGAGTCAAAAGAATATTGGTGGAACTCAGTAGATAAAATTAGTGGGGGTGCTGCTTCAGAAAATTGTTAGCCATTGTTTTAATATTATGTAAAAAGAAACAAACAGATAAAAAGAAAATTTATACATAAACTTGATCGGTTCGCGTTTTAGCCACTGCCGAGTAGTGTGTTTAATTTGTTCACTGAACACCGCCGCGAATTCCCTCTTGATTTTCAAAAATCCCAACTAAATCACAAAATAGGGGAGGGGGAGAATGTGCCCTATTTTTCAAATCCTGGCAGCGACACTGAAGCTGGAAGCAGGATAATAATCAAATTCTGCACTTTATCACATTCAAAAATTTAAACACATTTTAAAGCACAATACACGCGGAGTAAAAAAAAAAGACATTGCCTTTCACCCGGCACTGTTGTTCACGCAGTTCTCTCTCTCCCTAGCGTGCAGCTTCCTATCTCGGGCATGTGAGCATGCGCACAACAGCCAAACACTGCGTCGCTGGAACTATGAAGCGCACAGTTCTATACGAGGATTTTGTATTTTGTTTTTCATAAACTAGGGGATGGCTATTGACATTAAGCTTAAGGATTATATAATGTTACAAGTATAAAGAAAGAATTAAAGAAAAAAGGACTCGTTATATTGAATGTTATCGATAATATCGAGTGGAAATAGGGGATGCTGCAGTTCCGCAGTTCCTATACACGAGCCGGTACTGATGGAACTTTAAAAATTAAAACAGCCACCAAGTTAAAACACAACCGACTAGATATTGTCGTACGGGATCACAAGAAAAAGATATGTTCTGTTGTGGAAATCAGCTGCCTCTGGACATCAATATGGTTCGAAGAGGACATCTGTAGACCATTAATGGAGTTTGCAAATCCCTACCCAAGATACACTTTCGGCTTCATACCTATTATTATTGGAGAAACAGGATACATACCAACCTGCCTGGAGCAAAGTATGGCTGAACTTGGGATCTTGGGGGAGAGAACGCCAGTCCTTAATTCATACTCTACAAATGATCACGATATCTGGGACTGTAAAAATCTGGAAGACCTTTTTAAGATTTCAAGGATGATGAGCAAAGCAAGATGCTTTCTTTCGCAACCTTGCTACCAAGTAGGTAGCCGGTCAAATTTACTTTAAATAAAAAAGGGAAAGAGAAAAAAGAAATACACACACACACATACACGCACACGTGTGTGTGTGTGTGTGTGTGTGTGTGTGTGTGTGTGTGTGTGTGTGTGTGTGTGTGTGTGTGTGTGTGTGTGTGTGTGTGTGTGTGTGTAAAGCAGTATGGTGGTTGTGAGGGATATATAAGAGATTCGCAACAGAAGATCGAAACTGTTCTCTGATTATGCGTTTAAAATTCAGTTACTTGATCTGCCATAAATACTCCGTTACCACAGTCGAAACAGAAGTGAAAATGGACAAACCAAATTCAACTCAATTTCAGTGACCCGGTTCAGTTTAATCACAGGTATATATTCGCCATATTTGTGAAACAAACGTCAGTTCCGTTTTTGTCCTTCAGTCAGTTTCCTCCTTTTACCTTTAGACAATTTCCTTCTGCCAGCTCTAAAGCAATTATGCTGAGATTCGGTTTCAACACATTCACGTAATCACTAACAAACTTCTTTCGCGCCGACATTGCACTTTTCAGTTCCTCCCGCCATACACATAGTGGTAGCCTACTCTGAGATTATATACAATGTAACTCAAAGGAGATTTTGTCATTTCTACTCACCTAGCTACTTTGTAAATACTCTTTCATTGGCTTAAACATATATGTATGCTGTTAAGCATACATACCCACAAACACAGTCACAGGCGTATACATACAAATACACATATTCATAAGTCCGTGTGGTAATTTGAGGGATTCGGCTGTTATTTTCTAACAGATCTAGCTCATATATGCTTATATACGTATATATTAGAACATTTTTTTGTGTATATATATTATACTTCAGGGAGGCATTTGAAGAAGAATTGGTTACTTTAATCTGTGTATTTGTGTGTGTTTATATATATACACATATATATAGTGAGTGAGTGACCCTAAGACACCTCAATTTACATATCCACACTAGATTGTGAAGTAAACCTTTTCTTCTACAGCAGCCGTCATGGTAGTTGTGGTGAGGTGGTAGTAGTTGTGGTGAGGTGGCAGTAGTTGTGGTGGGGTGGTAGTAGTTGTACTATTAGTAGTAATGGTAATGGTGGTAATAGTAGTTGTAGTATTAGAGGTTGTTGTCCTTATTAGATATGAGAAAGAAAGAACAAGCGTTAGGAAGGTAGAGAAAAAAAAATTGAATGTGGAAAGGAACTAAGAAGGAATAAAAAGTGAAGGTGACAGTAAATACATTTGAAAGAAAGGAAAAACAGGCCCAACTAAAATATAGAAATTACAAATGGATTATATATGTAAATATATTCATATACATATATACAAATACATTTATGTATATATGAAGAAATAAAGGAAGATAATAATGAAAGAGGAAAATAAACATGGTTTGCAAAAATAAATGTATGAGCTAATATTTCCGTCTCGAAGAGAGTTACTTCTAAATCATACAAGTTGTTTTATATCGTGTAAGTGTAACAGATGCAGGGTATGAATTGCATAAATCAAAGGTTAAAATATATGAGACCCTGCTTGAGGCATCGGAGTGGGGAATGTACCACTGCTGCCAGCCGGAGAATTATGGTGTGAAGTGTTACACGATCATTATGTAATATCCTGTGGCGAACATCGTCGAGTTAAAATGAGTTTGCACGGGCCAACGAGGGAACACTTTCTGTAGTAGTCGTTCGACCAGGTGGAAAGCTTGAAATTTTACCCAATTCACACATACTATCTTAAAAACAAAAAGAAGGAAAAGAGCAGAAATAAATGGAAGTACACATTAGGTAATATATTCTTAAATTCAACTAAAGTGGTGACTGCACAGAGACATTAAAGCGTTGGTTAAAAATAATGTCTTACGGCATTTGTTCTGAAACCTCTGGTCGCTGCGTTCAAATTTCGCTATCTTCAACTTTGTCTTTTAGTGTTTCAGAGTCGATTAATAAAATTTAAAATATGTCAATCTAGAACGATGGATTAGCGAAATTGAAAGAACGTTGGACGAGATGCCTTACTTTCTCATGCAGCCTCTGATGTAGAGCTGTGTCGGTCCTAAGGCAGCGTCCTTCCCTTTTGACAACATCGGCATGAGGAGGAGAACATTTGTATACACGAGTAATTTTCAGTCTTCTACACCAGTGGTTCTCAACTGGGGGTCCACATAGTCCCTGGGAGTCCTCGTAACAAATTAGTAAATTGGGGATCCACAATAGAATTTTGAAGGCCCCTTAAAAATTTTTGCTTTAGATGTATGTATTGGTTTGTATTGTAAGAAACAGCTAGGTTTCTTTCTCTAATATTTTACATAGTTCAACAAGTTAATGCGTGAAAAAAAAAGTATTTTGAAAAATGCTTCTATAAAACCAGTTTTTAAACATTAAATGGCTATGGAGACCCACCAGAATAAAAAAGTAACCAAAGGGGCCTATAGATAAAAAATGTTTGAGAATCCCTATTCTACACAAAAGCCATGCTTCCTCTGGCCTACGCAAAGAGACCTCAGATGCGACACATCGAAAGAAACAAGATGGACACACACCCTTGTTTTTACATCAAAGCTGACTTGAGACTAAACAACTATAAATACCAAATGAGTTTGCGCCTTGTACAAGAGCAAAATGGGGACCAATTTCTGTGTTGCCACATAGGTAATGGAGTGATATAAGTGTATTTACCATATAAAGTCATAAGAATGTTACAGTTTCCTTGATTCTTGTGCTCCCTTTCTCCAAGACATAATATTTCGATTATAGTGTACGTCTTATGATTATATCTTGTCAGTTGGCATTGTCATCGTCTCCTGGTACTCTTCAATCAAGTGGAGATTATGCAGATGGCAGATATAATCTGTGACTGATGGTGGGTGATAAACTGTTGCTCTCTTTCTTTCTTTCCTTCCTTCTTTCTTTCTTTCTTTCTTACTTTCTTTCTTTCTCCTTCTCCCTTCTCTCTCTCTAGCGGTCAAGCGTCCATCATTGACAAGACCAAGGAAGGTAGAAATCACGTGATCTGATGGTTTAGGTACTGGAGGTGACATGGATTTATCTCACCGCAAGCAATATAAACGAGAGGGCACTTTGCAACAAAAGCCAATATGAGAGTTTCTCTCGTGGTATCTACCATAGTATACTTTGTTCCAACAGAACATCCACGTTCAAGTGGGGATAAATATTGCTTCTCGGCATTAATACTGCTTCTGTCCCTAATAAATATTTTTTAATAAGCCATGTTGTTATCTCTGAGAATGTTTCTCATTGAAAGTAGCCGGATGCACAATTGAGTCTATACATACTGGACACCAAATATGAGATAAAATTAGGTTTAAGACTGGGCATCAGTTAAGTACGAGTTAACTAAAATGGACGTCATATGAAGTGTGTAGTCAATGTTTGTCCATCACAGGACAACATGTAAATACGTGATCTATTCTGGCCTACTATTGGACATCATGTGTATGGTCACTTTTGTCGGCTACGAAACATCATGTAAGTGTGTGATCAACTGCAACCAAATACTGAAACATAAAAACAACCGATGAATGTTGATGCGGAGAGAAAGCGACGGTGAGACACGTTCTGTCAAGCTGCAGACTAGCACTAGAAAGGTATACATGGCGCCATAATCAAGTCCTCGGCGTCATAAGCGCAACACTCAAGAAGATCGAGGGATACAATAGGGGAGAGTACCCCAAAGTGGAAAAACGCAGGAAAATATACTTCCAGGAGGGAAAAGGACATAAGATCAGGCCTCCAAATAAAATATACGAGATGGACGAAAGATGGAAGGGATACTGGGAGCTGGCCACGGATTTGGGAAGTCTAGCAATTTTTCCACTTATAAAAACGACAAAAAGACCAAACTTAGTCATATGGAA
>NC_068996.1:22808572-22815543 GCF_001194135.2 Octopus bimaculoides | reverse complement strand
GAAGAAAGTAATTCAACAACGCGGGTTGATGAACCGTAAGACGTGTGGCCAGAACCTCCTGGAAAATAACCATAGCGAGGGACATTCCACAGTTGAATTAGAACAGTCACAAACAGTGAAAGAAGACATGCACCCAACACCAAAGCTGAAGACACCTCCGAAAGGAGGAGCCCCGCCACGTCAAAACGGTAGAGGAGTAGGGGCCGAAACCGGACGTGGTTCCTCCTGATGATGTCTTGAGCTAACTGGATCCTATAAAGGAGCTGTTGTGGTAGCAGACCACGAAACATGGTTGAAATTCCCCCAATATTGGTCTACTGTATTGAGTATCAAGACACTTATATTAGGTACCGTGCAGTAGGACTGGACTCAAGACCATATGACTGGGAAACAGGCTTCTTACCGCACATCCATACCAGTTGATCACCATTCATACAATGTCCAGTACTTTTTTGTCAAGTACATCATATATGTAGTTAATTTTAACTGGTGTGGATGTGTGGTAAGATCATTGAAATAGCATGCCCAGCTGACAAGAAGGTATGCGATAAGGAAAAAAGAAAAGTCGAGAGATATGACAGGTTAGCTAGGGAGGTTAAGCAGTTGTGGTCGATGAAAAAGGTAGCAGTAGTACCAATAATTGTCGGAGCCCTGGCAACAGTGAGCAAAAATCTCGAGAGGTACGTGGAACAAATAGGGGCTGCAGTAATAGTGGAGCACTTGCAGAAAACAACACTGCTTGGAACCGCCCGAATATTCCGGAAGGTGCTCGAAAAATAAGAGGTGTTACCTTAGTTCACTGGTAGTGAACAGCTGACACTGTAGTACATCTCCAGCGTTAGAAGCTGTGCAAAGGCAATAAATAATAATAATAATAATAATAATAATAATAACAATAATAATAATAATAATAATAATAATAATAATAATAATAATAATAATAATAATAATAATAATGGTTTCAAATTTTGGCGCAAGGCCAGAAATTTCTGGGGAGGGGTTTAGTTGATTATATCAACCCCAGTACTACGCTGGTACTTATTTTATCGACCCTGGCGGAATTTGAACTCAGAACATAAGACTGGAGAAATGCCGCAAAGCTTTTTACCCGGGGCCCTTGTTATGACTTCACAGATGAGTAAAGACTCCGGTGCATTTTTACCTACAAGGAAAAATGATGATGATGATGATGATGATGATGATGATAAACAGCAACAACAACAACAACAACTACAACAACAACAACAACAACAGTGAGCCACTATAAGGACTTGGAGATAGAAATCACAAAAGCGTGGTATCTGAAAGCAACGTTATCCGTTGTTATTGAAACATTTGGAATAATATCAAAAGGAGCAAATAAACACGCAGACCTGGCAGCCCCCAAAATAAGTGAAATGCAAAAGATTATACTTATGGGTACTTGACATATTTTATGTAAATTCTTCTCCCTGTAAATGCAATCTCATTCTGTGTTATCTAGTGCTGCTGAAAAAACCGCAGATATTTGCTAGGAACCGCGCAGCATGCGTCCATCCTGACCTGTCAAAGACTGATTTGTAGGTTTTTTATTCCCTCCCACATCATCGCTTCCCTAACACGACTGGAAGCTGTGCTGAAGAATAACATTGCGTTGTAGCGCCTGTCCTAGGTTACTGGTTGTCGCTCGGAAGATATTTGTTATCTAGCTAATGTTAAAAGAAAGCTACAACAACAACAACAACAATAATAACTTCGCACAAAACCAGCGATTTTGAAGATGTGGTAAGTCGATTACATTGACTCCAGTACTCAACAGGTATTTATGTTATCAACCTAAAAAGGACTTCGGTGGAATTTGAACTCAGAACACAAAGACGGACGAAATGTCGTTAAGCATTGTACCCGGCTGCTAACAATTCTGCCAACTCGCCGCCTTGATGATGATGATGATGATGATGATGATGATGATGATGATAATGATGACGACAACAACAATAAATCTTTCTATCGTAGGCATAAGGCCTGAACTTTTGGTGAAGTTCTAAACTGGTACTTATTTCAACGAGTCCGAAAGGTTGAAAGGCAAAGTCAACCTCGGCTGCATTTGAACTCAGAACGTAAAGACGGACGAAATATTTGTAAGCATTTTGTCCGATGTACTAACTGTTCTTCCAGCACACCGCCTTATATAACAACAACAACAACAGCAATACAGGCAGTGGCTTTCATGGCTTATCATCTACATTGTATTGTCTTGGTATAAAATATGGGCTACAGCAAAAATTCTGCTTAATACCACAGATTTGCTTGTCAGTCGTTTGACCATAACCAGTTGAGCATGTCCCTTAGTGGCTGATGATATGTGCATCTCTGATCATGAGCAGAAGTAGTGGGGGAGCATCATAGCCATGTGTTGAGAAGAATTCTTTGGGGTTTGGATAATTCACCTTTGGAAACATGGGTGTTTCGTTCAACATCCTTAAACAACTCTTATTCAAGGATCTTTTGAGCGGGATGGGCCACTCGACCTGAAGAAAATCCTAACTGGGCCCCACCTGGAAGGTCATGCGCTGTTTATCTCGATATATGATCACCTTGTCGTGCACATATGATTGTGATGCATGTGCTTGGTGTACCCTTATCAGACGGGTAATCATGATGGATATGTTGGGCTTCGTACATTTGTATCCCAGCGTCACTTTTATGGCATCCACTACTCTCTCACTCAATAATAATAATAATAATAATAATAATAATAATAATAATAATAATAATAATAATAATAATGGTTTTTGATTTAGGCATACAAACTGTTTTGAGCGGAGAGGGTTATTTGATGGAATCGACCCCAGTACTTGACTGATACTTTATTTTATCGATATCGGGGGTATGATACACAAAGTCGACCCCAGAACTCAGTTTATACTCAGAAATTAAACATGTGTATTTGGTTTTGTAAGGAATATAATGGTTTTTAAAAATCTGTTTTAGCCTTGAAGGCGTGAGTGTATAGTTTAATTTCATGTATGTGTGTTGACTTTGACCTGATGATTTAGAAGATTTACTAACAAAACTAGAGTAAGTAAAACTGTATAAATACAGCAAGCCGTAAGGTCGTCTAAATACTCGCTCTGGTCATTTATTTTTAACAGTGGGATGTGAGTAAATGTTAAATTACAAGTTTTAAATAAATTCCACCAGGCGGTCGCTTTTCTTTTTCTGTTTTCTCTGTGTGTATACTCATAATGTCAACGAGACGAACGAACAACCACGTTAATAATGATAGCAGCAGCAGCAGCAGTAGTAGTAGTAGTAAAAATAACAGCACTCATAGTAATAATAGTAATAATATTCTTTTCTACAATAGATACAAGGCGTGACATTTTGTGACGACGGCTCTTGTCGAATACATCGACTCCAGTGCTCAACAAGTGCTTACTTTATCGATCCCAAAAGAATGAAAGCAGAATCGACCTCTATCGAATAATGATGATGATGGTGATAGTGGTCATAAAAATAATGATAATCACAACAGCAACAACAATAACAACAACAACAATAATAATAGTACCGAAAATGTGATCCCCCCCCCCCCAAAAAAAAAGCATTTAAGAAACAAAATGGAGAAGGAAGTGTAAACAACTGGAAAATAAAAACAATGCATAGGCAATCGAAGAAATCGAAGGAAAAACAAAACCAACACCTGGAGATAGCTAAGAAAAAGTGATCTGAAGGGATGCACTGAGGCACTGATATGCAGAACCCAGGGAAACTCTCTGAGAATTAATTACATGAAGTTCCAAATAGATAAGAGCAGTGAATCGCCCTTTTGTAGTATGTGCAACATCAAGACGAAGCAATCTCACATATTGTGAATGAGTGTGACAAGCTGACCCAAAAGCACCAGAAAAGGTGGCACGATAACGTAGATAAATTTGTTCACTGGAGACTGTATGAAAATTACGGTCTAGGCTGAACACGGAAATGGTACAAACATGAACCAGAGGGCGTCACTGAAAACAGTGAATATAAATTTGACTCCCAGTGTGACTCCCTAATCGATGGTCGGAGACCAGATATTGTTGTGGTAGATAATAGTTATATAACAAAAATACGATGATGATCAAAGAATTAGTTAGGATGATGTACCGATATATTAGAGAAGACCAGGTTCACTAGCTTCCCCCCACTTCCAGCCTGAGGTATGTTGATAGGCGCAAGCTAAAAGTTTAAACCGAAAAGATAGAAACTGTCTTTGGACTATTCCAGATGGGAGATATAACTGAAACCAACAAGATTATCAAGCTGCAGCTAAGATTGTCATGAAAAGATTTGTATACAAAAGAAGTGAACAAAGAGAACGTAAAGAACCATTACTGGCGTAGACGAATTTGTGATAAACAAAGCTAAAAAGACATTTGGGACAAGTTGATAGACTGAAAAGAGGCGAATTGAAATCCAAAGCTTAAGAATAAGACTGGAAATAACGTATAGAATAAGAGATAAAGGGTAAGTGATATCGGAAGAATTAAAACAAAGAGCAGTAACAATGAAGGCAAAACTGGAAAAATAAGACAACAGAACAAAACAATTCAGGCAGAACAGATTGTTTGAAGCCAATCAAACAAAAAAAAAAAAAAAAAAAAAAAAAAAAAAGCCGTTCGAATAACTAGATGGACAGTTACACCTAACATTGATACCAGCTGAAAGCAGGGCATTCAGGGAAGAAATGTGAGATCAACCTGTAAAGCTTAATGATAAAGCGGAATGGCTGCATGAAGTCCAAGAGAGTTTGAGAAATATACAAGGTCAAGACAACATAAAAGTAACTAGAGAAGCTGTCATAACAGGTGCAGAAATCTCAGTTCCACATGGAACTTTTGACAATATGTAACATTCAGGGATCCTGGAATCGCTGGAACATCTCCAAAATTTCTTGTGTAATATGTCATTATGTAAAACGAATCTCCAATTATATCATTCCAGCGGAGTACTACCTTAAAACAATATTAGCTTCAACTGTAGAATTTTCCAAAGTGGCTCACTTTCACCTTTAATTTTTTGTCTAGCTCTAATACCCCTAACAAGTCAACTTAACAGAACAGGAAAATAAGCCAGCTATTTTATATGGACGACTTAAAATTCTGGCAAAGACAATGATGAGCTTGAAGGCCTATTTCGTACTGGGAAAACATTCAGTGATGACATTGGGATGGAGTTTGGTCTAGATAAGTGTGACAAGGCCACTTATCAGAAAGGGAAATTAAGAAAGGAACAATTCAGTTGTATTTGATGTCGACACAGTTATAAAAGAACTTGAACAGGAACAAACCTACAAATATCTATGAATAAATGAAGGCTCTGGCATTCAGCATGCAAGCATGACAGAGATCAGCGCGGAATGTTATAGCAGAGTTCGAGCAATTCTAAAATCTGAGCTAAACCCACATAAGGGGGTGTTAACCATAAATTCTTTAGCAGTTCTAGTTGTTACTCGTAGATTCAATGTGTTAAACTGGAATGAAATAAAGAAAATTAATAGAAAAACACGTAAGCTGCTGACTTTCAATAAGGTGCACAATCCAAAGGCAAACGCGGATCGTCTTTATCTTCTCAGAGCGCAAGTAGGTCATGACTTGATCCACTTTGAACTTTCTTACAAAACTACCACAACTAACGATTGGATGTTAAGACTGTTGAAAAGCATGAGATGCGTAAGAAGTTTCGTTCTATCTTGAAGGAGAGCAAAATTTGTGTTATTGATTTCATGAATAATACCCAGGTTGAACAGCCTGAGGCAAGTGTGGCAACTGTTGTTGCGTTGCAAAGAAAGCAAAATTAATGTCAAAGAAAAAGCGCATGAACAATTGGCTGGTAGAAGGGAGCAGAAACCTCTGCACGCAAATATGTATCCCGAAGCAAACAAGTTGTTGTTGACCAGAAGCACACCTATCAGTTGCTATGAAACTCAGGGTTAAAAGCAGTGAGCAAAGCCTGCATCTTAGCTGCTCAAGCTCAAAGCTTATTGACTCGAAACTACCAAGCCTATATGATGAGATCCAAAATGCCGATACTGCAATGATGAAATTAAAACAGTAAACTACTTAATACCAGGAGGTAAAGTTTTATCATTAGTAGAGTACAAATCGAGACATGACAGAGTTGGTCAATATCTACATTGGTTAATGTGTCGGCACTATAAAACCAAAACTGTTGACAAGTGGTATAAGCACCATCCTGAAGCTGTAACTGAGGGAGAAAATGTAACGATTCTTTGGGAGTTTCCAGTACATTCAGACTAAATCATTAAAGCTAATAAACCGGATATTGTTGTGAAATACCAAAATAATAAAGTCTGTTTATTGATCGACATGAGTGTTCCTTGTGATCATAATATCTCGGCAAAAGAATTTGACAACTCATTGAAATTTTTAAAAATATGGCATCTCTAGGCGGTTACAATCACAATGATTGTAGGAATTATCAAAAAAGGAACAGAAAATTATCTGAGGATGATCCCTTGCTTACCATCCCTACAAGAAGTGCAAATGATTGTTTTAACTGGTACATCACACGTATTGAGAAGAGCATACGTGTGATGTACGATTACCACCCATGTAAATAATTTTTGTTTCTCTACGTAACTTCATTTGATTTTGTAAATGAACAATTTGAATATTTATTTTAACGGCCTAACACTGTATACAGCAAGTTTCTTTGCCTTAGGCGTCGCGAAGACACTTGGCAAGAAATGGAAACGAAATTGAAAGAGGGATAACTAGTAATAATAATAATAATAATAATAATAATAATAATAATAATAATAATAACACAAATGAGAGTGACAAATGCAAAATGTGTGGTGAGAGGGGTGAAACAATATGGCACATAGTTAGGGAATGCTCGAGATTGGCACAACGCGATAACAAAAGGTGACATGACAATGCTGCAAGAATGATCCATTGGAAGTCATATAAGTGGATTTGGTA
>NC_068996.1:22805249-22806870 GCF_001194135.2 Octopus bimaculoides | reverse complement strand
ATATATAAGCGCGTTTGTGTGTGCGTGTGCGTATGTTCCTTATGTATTCCAAAATTGAGTTGCCAATTTTGACGTAAGGGGTATCAAAAGATTCAGTAACCTTTTGGCTATCAACTAAACTATATTTTCATTCACATATTTGCAGTGCAAAAATTTAACATTAGCATTTTTCATTTAGTCACCTTTTATAAACGACATTTTATATCACCATCATAACGACGATGACGTCACATTTTCTATATGAGTGTGTTCACGCGTTTGTTACCTACGTTAGGCCGATGACTGACAAATATATATGCGTGACGGTGTATGTATCTGTCAGTATACATAAATTTTTGTGACGACTCACACACACACATATCTAAAGACAGAGGCAAACACACACAGGGCCAGAGATAGGCTTCAGGTGTACGTTAAAGTATGTGTGGGTGTGTGCCTTAGTTTATATATGTAACTTCCCGCCACCCCACAACAGGGAAACGCACCGATACTGAAAGTTTAGTTGCGGCCTGGACTTTAAACGAACAACACCGTTCACTTTCAAGTACTACCGGCATGAAGATTTCCCTGATGTAACACCACTCACAATACTCGCAAATATATCTGGGAAAAAAATGTTATTCTGATTATTATAACAAATTCGGAAACTTGGCGAAATAGAAAGCCTCAGCGGCTCTTTCAATATAATTACAGAAATGTTATTCCACTCCTTCTAACCAGTTTCAAGATAATGTTCTTTTAACAGTCCTTGTATTCCTCCTATGCTTCTTCATCACTGTGAGTATCAACGTCGCACAACCTTTTTATTGCGTTAGTCAGTTTTTAATATGCAACGTTATAGAGTGTAGAATAAATATTCTACACCCTATAACGTTACACATTAAAAAATATATAGTAATGACAAATTAATTTATATCATGCTATATACATCCTTCAGCAAATATTTTAAATTAGCGTTCACAACAACAGCATCTTTCTTTCTATACACTTGGTTCAGCGTTCGTTTCAAAATTGTAAAATAAATTAATTTTCTATGAAAAATTGAATTAAGAATTTTCTTGGACCTTCACTTTCTTCACCGTGACATTCATTCAGTCGTGAATTTTATAACATTTAGTACATGTCTCACCCAGAGACCTCAAGAGACAACAAATTAGACGTTTTAGTTGGTTTTGAGCCTAGGGTGTCATATATTTGGTTTTGCACATGGTATTGTTCAAGAGAATGTTTAAGAAAACATAAGAAAATTATTATAAGTTTTAAAATTTGAGATTACATAAACAGTATTTTACGTAGGATATGGGCAGTTCCCATGAGCACTATCTTTTTGAACTTCAGCCATTTTGGGGTTTCCTGGTATCTGAGCTAGTTAGTAATCAGCCCGTTTCGCTGTCATTCCCAGGGCACCTATGACAATAGGTATTGTTTTCGTCTTCAGATTCCACATTTTGCTAATTTCTATTTCAAGATCTTTATATTTGCTCAGTTTTTGGTAGGTCTTGACAGATACATTTACATCGATTGAGACAGTCATATCAATGAGGAGGCATGATTTTCGTCTGAGGTCCTTCAATGTAATGTCTGGCCTATTCGCATCTATCTTTCTATCAGTTTGAACAGT
>NC_068996.1:22801867-22804795 GCF_001194135.2 Octopus bimaculoides | reverse complement strand
AAAATTACAAGAGTAAAGAAATTTTTTCTAAATCCCGTGAAAATTTGAAATAATTCTAACGATTGGAAAATTTTTTTTAAATCCAAGAAATTTTTTCAGCTGGAAAAGAAAGAGTTATGGTACTATCAGCGGCACTTTCAAAACTGAAAACTCAGCTATATCACAGGCTGAAATTGTCGGACGTATCTCCACCTCTCGGTATATGTGATAAAGAAATTCAAGAGTGATGAAAAGAGATCTCAGAAATGCTGTAGATCCGTGGCTAATGATCCTTTGTATCTTTGCTATCGTTGTATGGGTGAGTAGACAAAATAGGGTTAACGAAAGGTGGCCTGAGGTCAGCGGGTGTAAAAATGGATTTTGCAAGCGAAAATGGTCCCTTGAAGGTCACAAAGTCATCACGAAATTATGTTCTATGTATCAGTCATAGGTCTACCGTATTTAATTACTTTGTGTGTGTGTGTGTGTGTGTGTGTGTCTGTGTGTGTGTGTGTGTGTGTGTGTGTGTGTGTGTGTGTGTGTGTGTGTGCGTGTGTGTGTGCGTGTGTGTGTGCGTGTGTGCGTACTGAGCAATGGTTGCACATGATCATTTATGAAGACCTATCATATATTTGAATTTTCGTATTCTCCTCAACTGTTCTACAAGGCCGTAATTTTTCTTAGAATCTTCTTTAGCTTCTGGGTTTATGGTTAGGAAATGGAGACTTCGTTGGATAGGTATTTTTTAAAGTTATTAGATTATTTCAGATAGAGTCATTCTTCAAAAGGCGATAGAAGAAAAATATAAGAAACTGAAAAGTTTTAGATCCTCTGTGTTTGAGAAACTGACAGCAACTGAAGGGAAATGCAAAACAATATACTGTAGCTATGTATGTATCATAATTAATGTATATAGATTGTTAACATGTAAATTACTGCAGTATTCGTCCAAGATAATATGTCTTACAGACATGCAGTGTTTAGAACACAATGTATGTCAGATGAAGACGAACAAGGACCCAGCAGCAACTAACGAGAGTGCGAGATGCATTTTGGTCTCGTCGGATCTTATGAATGACATGTACTCACAGCCAACCGAATGAGATTTGTCGCCTCCACTGTACAGGAAACAGGGAATACACAATCATTGGTATTGCAAATAGCCGTCCGGTTGAATAAAAAACCTTTTACATGTAATAGAAGCAGAAATTAATTAAAGTAGCCATTTATGCAGCAGAATAATTTTATTTGTGAGATGGGAGACTTCGACTAACTCATTAATTTGTAATTCATTGGTTAATTATTTAGTTATTAATTATTTAGTTAATTGATAATAAAACAAAAGTGGACTGCATCAAGTGCATTATTTTACTGGCAGAATGATCTCCGAAAGTATAATAGCTACCTACACATCTTTCTGTCTGTCTCTCTCTTTCTCTTTCTCTCTCTTTCTCTCTCTCTTTCTCTCTCTCTCTCTCTCTCTCTCTCTCTCTCTGTTTATTTATCAGTCAATCTGTCTATATATTACATAGAAACAAACAAACAAACAAACATACATACATACACACACATACATACATACGTACGTACATACATACATACATCATACATAAGATAAATACATACATACATACATACATACATACATACGTACGTACGTACGTACATACATACATACATACATGCATGCATACATACATACAAGCATACATACATACATACATACATACATGCATACATACATACATACATACATACGTACGTACGTACATACATACATACATACATACATACATACATACATGCATGCATACATACATACAAGCATACATACATACATACATACATACACACACGCAGAAATACGTACATACATACATACATACATACATACATACATACATACATACATACATACATATGAAGCTACAATCTTCAGATGAATTAACTGAGGGAGTCTTTTATACAAGATCGTAGTGACTTTCGACTGAAACTTGAATTTACTATGTAGAGAGTTACTACGAACAACATGGCTGGACACAGCATCAACAACACAATCGAAGAACAGAATGAAAACAGCTCAACTGGTAAACAGATTCTTTCTAGCTTCAGTTATAGAAGAAACCGTAACTACAAAATTCATTAATAATTTAAGTATATACTAGCATGTCTAGACATGCAGCTATATGCATAAGAATATATACAAATCTTATATATACATACATACAAAAATATCCTGTTGGCATTGTTGAAATTCCAATGAAAGCGGGTCGGATCTAAGTTAGAAATCGGCTCTTTCTCTTTTGGCAAGAAATCTTGATGTAAAACTGAATAATAACATACATACATACATACATACATACATACATACATACATACATACATACATACATACATACATACATATAGACTCATATACATATATACATACATTCCCCCTCTCTCACATTTCCCTGCCTTTTCTTCTTGCTCACTTTCTCTCCTCTTTTCACTTCACTGAGTCCCTATCATTTTTTCTCGCCCTTCCTTAATTCTTCTGTTCTTCTGCCTCTACCTCTCTCTCTTCTCTCCCCACGTGACTGGTGTTCAGCCAAGGCTGCTCTTTTTTTCTTGGTTCGGCCGTCGTCCGTGCAACATCTGTATTCCTCCCTGTGCCTGTGAAATCTTGTATCCCTGCCGTAAGGCTTTATTTCCACACACACCAGCTTAATTCAATTCGTCCTTAGTCGAAAGACACTTGTTGTTATGTCCTGTTATTTGTATTTGTGTAACATTTTTCGTTTTTTTTTTGTTTCGTCCTTGTTTTCGTATACATTCGCTGCTTTCTTCCAAGGAATCTAATGCTCTTAGCTTAGTTTTTCCTTGGGGCTGGCCAGATTGGAGCAATCTCAAGTATAACCGGCTGAAATTGCAAAGATAATCTGGATCTCGACTGAGGAAAGAAAACTC
>NC_068996.1:22797968-22799664 GCF_001194135.2 Octopus bimaculoides | reverse complement strand
GATATCTAAAAAGACATCTCCAAATACCATAGCAACAAAATGCGAAAGATACGAAAAGTCTAACATCATCAGTAGATACAAATAAACAAATAGATGAATAACTATTTAATTAAAAGAAAAATATAAGTCATCGAAGAAATCATTGTAGAAAAAAGGTGAGAGTGGAGATGGAATTATGGAGATTTAAGGAAGAAACAGTGGGTTTTTTTTTTTGTGACAATGTTGTTGGTGGCATTACTGTTGGTGTTATGTATCCCCGGTTGGGAACTGATCGAGCAGATGTATGATCAAGTATGTTCCAGTCGTGACCATCTCATACTTTTACAAAACTACCTTTTGCCCTTCAGTGAATTTTACATTGCATAGGGAGCAAAAAAGAGGTCGTGGATGTAACAACAACAAGAACAATAAGAAGAATACGAGTTATAAGGCCAACAATTTAGAGGGGATGAGGTTAGATTGTACCATTGATCCCCAGTACTCAGTTGGTACTTTATTTTAACGAACCCGAAAGGATGAAAGGCAAAGTTGGTCACGACGGGATTTGTGCTCAGAATATAAAGAGACAGAAGTAATACCACAAAGCATTTTTACCGAGTAGACTCAATGGGGTTCAGGGATTCTGGCTGAAAGATGCACAACTAAATACAACTGTTTCTTACTGACATTATAGAAAATGTAATACGAGTACGCACGACACGAGCAAGAAAGAGAGGGGGGAGAGAGAGAGAGAGAGAGAGAGAGAGAGAGTCATTACCGAAGGAGAATGAAAAGAGGGTAAGTCAGTAATTTCAGGCTTACAACATGCTTACCATTACACTTATACTAGATGAATTGTATAGCTTTCTCAGGAGGGGTAATCTATTAGCAGACCACGAAATGGGATGCAGAAATAAGGGGAACTGCTGATCTCTTGTATATTGATAGCTTATTAAATAATGTACGAATAGAAAGAAGTTAGCTGTTGGTTGGATAGAGTGCAAAAAAGTATGTTTTAATGTCCCACACTGTTGGCTCTTGGAGTGTTTAAGAACACTTCGGGGTCAATGAGAAGATTAATGACCCTTTAGAAAGAATGATGAGATTGTAGGAAGTTGTCTAAAGTGCGGAAATGAATCATTAGGAAATGTGAAAATATGGTGGTGGGTACATTTCGAGGAGACTCGCTCAACCTCTATTAGTTTTCATGGTGTCGTTGACTCTTTGACAAGCAAACAAAAAATTCAGTCCTGTCTATGAACTGGCTAAAACTAGGAAGAAAATAAAGGATCTGCTATAGATAGATAGATGGTTGGATGGATAGACTGAGTGATGGACGGACGGACTGACGGATGGATAGATGGGTAGATAAGTAAGTAGATAGGTAGATGGGTAGGTAGGTAGGTAGGTAGTAGGTAGGTAGGAAGACTGACAGACAGACAGGCGGGTAAGCAGGCAGGCAGGCAGACAGACAGAATACAGACAAACAAACAGACAGACGGACAGACAGACAGATAGACAGACAGACAGACAGACAGATAGATAGACAGACAGACAGACAGACAGATATATACATAGATAGATAGATAGATAGATAGTTAGGTGGACAGATATCTTTTTATTATAGCCACACAGGGCTAAATACAGAAAATGGACAAATTACAAAGTAGAGCTTTTCTTGGTGGGGGGGGGGGATAATTTCGATCAAAAGGGATCG
>NC_068996.1:22787216-22791855 GCF_001194135.2 Octopus bimaculoides | reverse complement strand
GACCACGTGTGAAGGCCTAGCCATATTTCTTTTACGAAATATGGCAAATAAGCCGGAGAAAAATCAAAAACTTTTGGAAATAAACTCCAGAAGGAGCCACTTCCTATTACAAACACCCAATAGGGTCGAAGTGTATAGACTTATACACCTCTTCCACAAAAAATATTTTAAAACTGCAAAATTTTTGACATATAAAAGGCCAACTTACTTGCGAGCCGATGCGACTAGCATCCGTCCAGATCAGAGATAGATAGATAGATAGATAGATAGATAGATAGATAGATAGATAGATAGATAGATAGATAGATAGATTGACGACTTCAAACTATACACCAAAGAGGAAAAGGCCTCGAATTCTGTTGATCAAAAAGTAAGAATATTAACCAAGAACAGTGAAACAGTGATATACAGTTTGGGTTAGATAAGTGTAGTTTTAACTTTAAAAGTGACTACTAACCTGAGTTCGACATTATCATCAATGTCGCTAACAGAAACCTTTGTATTTCACCTTCCCACACATTGTGGGACCAGCTTATGGACAAACGTCTTGCGTACTATCTGGGCTTCAGTTTTTGACCCATAATCTATTTTTAAAACGACACAATTGGCGTTTTCTCCTTTCAAATGAAAGATATTTTATTTAAAATATGTCATGACAATCGCCATTTCGAGTTTGCATGAGATCAGAAATTCCTTTGTGTTTAATTTTTAGACAGCGAAATGTAATTTTTTTCATACTTCACGGGTCTCTGTAATTATTTGTGAAAGAAAAAGATCCCACTTCGGTGCACAAAATATTACCATGCCTTTCATCCTTTAGGAAAATGTTTCATATCAAGGATCTTCCCGTCGGACAAAACATTAGCAAAAGTCAGTTTACTAAATACTGTTCTCTAGCTTTTCTCTCGGACCAGTTATCGTCTCACACGGTAGCTAGCTCTAATTATTCCATTAGTAAGTATCATAGTCATGTGTTAAGAGGAATTCTTTAAGGTTTGAATAATTCACCTCTGGAGACATGGGTGTTTCACCTCCAGGGTGACACGCTCTCTCACTCCTTTTCTGCTTGGCAGTGACACCTTTATCTGACATGCTAAAAAGAATTGGATGTGGATACAACTGTTTCGGCAAAACAATCAACCATCTCTTGTATATAGATGATCTAAAACTGTACGCTACAAATGATTAACAGCTGGGAACATTACTACATGGATTTACCAAAGAAATAAACATGAAATTTAGTTTAGAAAAATGTGTTAAAGCAACTTTGAAAAGAAGAAAACTAGTTAAGAATAGCAACATCACACTAGATAAAGCAAATGAAATAAGAGAATTAGATCAAAGCCAGACATACAAATACTTAGGAATCAATGAACTAGATACGATGCAACACACAAATGAAAGAGAAGATAAGAAAAGAATACTATAGACGAATTAGATTAACACTGAAAACAGAGCTCAAAGCGAAAAACAACATAATAGGTATCAACACTCTAACCGTCCCAGTTATAAGTTACGGCTACAATATTCTTAACTGGACTCTAAATGAACTAATCAAAACACAGGAAAACAAGAAAATAATGACAGGTTTTAGGATGCATCACCCAAAAGGAAGCTGACAAGTACAAAAAAGAAGTCATAATACCTAACAACTATGAAGAAAAAGAAGAATCAACAAAAGCTGTAAAACAACTAAAATCCAAATTAAAACTGGAACAGCAACGTATCATGTTAAAACGATGCAAGAAAAGCCCCTACATGGCAAACAGTGGGTTAAGCTGAACAGAAAAGAAATAGCCAAAGCAAAATTCCAACAATAGCTGAGAAGCTCAGGACTCAAAGCAGAGACTGAAAGACTTTTAATTGCAGCACAAGATCAAAGCCTTCCCACCAGAAAACACGTAATGAAAAAACAAGATCTGAGTAGAATAGAAGCCTGGAAACTGAACAAGTTAGGAAACGCAAGATTTAAATCTTCCCTTGAGAAAATATACTTAGTCAAAGAGAAGGAATTTGGAACAGTAATAGAAGAGTTGAAATAGTATATCGTAGCAGTAGCAGGCAAACTCTGTAGATATCAGAAAAGAATATATCAGTATCAACAGAATAAACTATTTGAGACACACCAGAGGAGATTTTATAACTAAATAAATAGTGGAAAACGAAGTACTGAAAATGAGAAACCTAATGCAGAAGATACTAGAAAGTTCTGAAGTAATATTTGGGATGAGCCAGTCAGTCATAATGGAGATGCTGCATGGTTAAGTAAGGAAAGAAATAGTGAGGGAGAAGCAGCCAAATCTAAGACTAACTAATTGCATTAATGAGTGTTAGGAAAAATTCCGAATTGGAAGGGCCAGGACCCGATTTAGTTCAAGGGTACTGACTAAAGAAATTTAGTAATCTACATGGGAGGCTGAGGGAACAACTTCAGGATTGCCTTAATGGAGGAATAATACCAGATTGGATGACTAGAGCGAGTACAATACTCATGAAAGATAAGAGCAAGGGTAATACAGCTGGCAACTATAAACCAATCACTCGTTTACCATTAGTGTGGAAGCTGTTAACAGGAATGCTTTCAGAAAGCATTTACAAGTACCTTGATAACTAGAATTTACTACCAGAAGAACAGAAAGGTTACAGGAAGAAGGCTAGAGGAATGCATGATCTATTATATATAGACAAAGCAGTTCTAAGTGAAGTAAAAGCTAGAAAGAAAAATCTAACAATGGCATGGATAGATTATAGGAAAACCTATGAAATGATCCCACACTCATAGATAAGTGAATGTTTGGGTATATTCAGTATTGCAGACAACATAAGAGAATTAATTAGATTTAGCAGGAAGAAATGGAAAATAGATCTCTACTCAGGTGACATACTCTCTGGGAAAGTTAATATCAAAAGAGGAATTTTCCAAGGAGACTCGTTATCCCCTTTAATATTTGTCTTATGTTTGATCCCCTCCAGGTTAGTAATAAGGAAGACAAAGACAGGGTATCAGTTCAGAAATAGTAAGGGAAAAATTATCCATTTGCTCTACATGGATGATCTGAAGCGTTTTAGTAAGAATGAAAAAGAAATAGATTCCTTAATACAGACTGTAAGACTCTTCAGCAAAAATATAGGCATGGAATTTAGCATAGATAAGTATGCAATATTAGTCATGAGAAGGGGACAGGTAGTCAACAGCGAAGGCATCCAATTACCAGATGGCCAGACATTAAAATCATTGAAAGTAGGAGAGAGTTATAAGTATTCAGGAGTATTAGAATCTGACAGAGTACTAACTACAGAAATGAAAACGAAAATTATGGAGTACATCAGAAGGGAGAGAAAGCTAATGAAGTCAAAGCTAAATGGTCCGAATCTAGTGAAGGCTGTAAATACTTGGGCAGTATCATTACTTAGATACTCAACAGCTTTTATTAGATTGGACAAAAACTGAATTAGCAAAGCCAGGCAGAAGGAATTCAATATGAATGGAGGACTCCACCCAAGGGCAGGAGTAACGAGATTATACCTACCTAGAAAGGAAGGTAGCAGAGGGTTAATATCAGTAGAAGATTGCGTGGAGTTAGCTAGTGTAGATATAGACTCCTATGTAGGTAATAGTGAAGAAGTTTACTGAAAACTGCTAGAGTCACAGCAAGACACAGGAAAACCAAAAACCCAAACGAAGTTAAAAACCAGAAAAAAGAACAGAAATTATCTGACTGGCAGAAGAAGGCGTTACATGGTAGATTGCCAAAGATAGTTGTAGCAAATAGTAGTAGTGAGGCATGACTATGGTTGCAGAAATGAAAACTGAAAAAGGAGACAGAAAATTTGTTAGTAGCTGCATACGATCAAGCATTAAGGAATAATTGGATAAAAGCCAAGATAGACAAAAACCAAGTAGATTCCCAATGTAGGTTATGCAAATCAAAAGAGGAAAGTGTTACTCATATAGCAAATGAATGTAGCATGTTGGCATAGAAAGAATACAAGAAAATATGACAAACTAGGGAGAGTAATCGACTGGGAGTTATGTAGAAAGCTAGAATTTGAACATACTAAATAGTATGACCATAATAAGTAGTATGACCATGAACCTAGTAAAGTACTAGAAAGTAACATTCAGACTGACAGAGTAATAGATGCTAGAAGGCCTGATTTAGTAGCAGTAGATAAAGAGAGTGGAAAGTGCCAGATTGATTTTACAGTCTCAGATGATGAAAAAAATCAATATGAGAGGTATAGAAAAAATAGTAAAGTACCAGACCTAGCCATGGAATTACAGAAACTATGGAAAGTGCAGGTAAAATGTATTCCAGTAGTTATAGGAGCATTAAGAACTATCCCTAAAGATCTGAACAAATGGATAGAGGAAAGAGGGATAAAACCCAGTTTAGTACAGCTTCAAAAAACAGTGTTATTATGGACAGCTAAGAAACTTAGGAGAGTTCGAGGCATCTAAGATTACTTGTAGCATGTTGTTAGGATTTTTTCTTTTCCAACAGCCTAATCTGTTGTGTATACATTAATAATGATGATGATGATGATGATGATGATGATGATGATAATAATAATAATAATAATAATAATAATAATAATAATAATAATAATAATAATAATAATAATAATAAGGCAAATT
>NC_068996.1:22783396-22783985 GCF_001194135.2 Octopus bimaculoides | reverse complement strand
TATCAAAAATTTAAATAAGAGCTTTGACGCTAATATCCATATATATTAATATATATGAATATTAGCGTGAAAGCTCTTATTAAAATTTTTTGATATATAACCAAGGAGATCGATTCATAAGGAGTTTACTATAGACCTTTGTGGACGGATTTTTGCTATTTTGGTAACGATTGCATGTTTTATCTTACCAATACATTTGGTAGATATCATTATATGAACATATATATATATATATATATGTATGTATACCTCCGCATGCATGCGCACTACGCGCACGCACACACAAACGCACGGACACACACAAATATATATACATACATATATGTGTATGTGTGTGTGTGTGTGTGTGTGCGCGTGCATGTGTGTGTGCATGTATGTATGTATGTATGTATGTATGTATTTACGACGGAGTGCTGAAAAGTTCCTGGCTTTGTGTAAAAGAAAATACAGGTGAATCAGTTAATTATAATTTTATTCAACATATTCCTTTCTCAGATTCACACACTTATTGCAGCAATCTTTCGGCTTTTCTTAGCTCTGTGAAAAGAACTCGGAAGGCTGGGCCTTCAACCAGGCCTTTTGCGATACC
>NC_068996.1:22781535-22782645 GCF_001194135.2 Octopus bimaculoides | reverse complement strand
TATTATATTATATTATATTATATTATATTATATTATATTATATTATATTATATTATATTATATTATATTATATTATATTATATTATATTATATTATATTATATTATATTATATTATATTATATTATATTACATACATATATCTCCCTTCTGCAACAGGAGTTGGACGCAGTATACAGGTGGGCTGAGGACAACAACATACAGTTTAATGCAGAAAATTTCAAGCCTAGCGCTACCATCACACAGAGCCGTGCAACATGCAGACAGGATACACTGGTCCGTGATAAATTGCAATCCCTGAATCAAAATCAGTGCATGACCTGGGCACTGACATGAGTAATGATGCATCTTTCCAGGTGCATATTGCTAATTTAGCAATGAAATGCAGACGGCTAAATGGATGGATCCTCCGAACTTTCAGAACAACAGAAAAGGAAACTATGATGGTCCTCTGGAGTGCATATGTCCTCAACCGCTTGGATCACTGCTCTCGACTGTGGTCATCACACAGTATAAAATTGACGGCGGACTCGACACGATCCAACAACGAATTACACAAAGAAAATCGTCTCAATGCAACTTGTCAGCTACTGGGAAAGGCTGAAAGAGTTAAGACTCTTCTCTCTAGAATGAAAGGGAGAAAATCACGTAGTGATATACATCCAGAAAATTCTGGAAGGCCTTGTACCAAACTTTGGCACTGAAAGTTACACAAACAACCTCTGCATAGTCCCTAAGATTCAAACATCACCATCAATATACAGGACCAGATACAGAAACAGCTTGAGTTTCAAGGGCCCGCAGCTCTTCAATATCCTTCCAAAAGAGAGCTGCATGGTGTGAATGTAGGTGTCTTCAATGCGAAGTTGGTCTCTCCGCCTGTCAAGGGTTTCAAATGAACCTGCCTCAGGGCAAGAAATACAGTTGAGGGTTGTAGCATCAAACTCCCTCATTCACCAAATAACTCACTTCAGAGGAGGCTTTAAATTATGAAAGCGTCGCACAGCCAACGGTGGGGCCCCACCATTACTGTTGATTTAAAGCTGAAATAGTTTAAAGAGTTGTACATACATACATATATATATATACATACATATATATATATATATATA
>NC_068996.1:22779801-22780898 GCF_001194135.2 Octopus bimaculoides | reverse complement strand
ACACAAATATATTCACACAGAGTTGAAACGCTGTTTGATTTATTTTTTCAGTGTACAATTTTCATCATCCCACTACCAAGTATGACATCACCCCTTCCTTCCTTATTCATCTATCACCCCTTCCTTTCTCATTCATAAACACAAGAGTATTATTATAGTAGATTATCTTGGTAACTATGGGAGTTATGAAAAAATACAAATCCCAGCATCACCACTGGATCATTCTACACATCTGTGTAATTTTTCACGCAATTCCACCAGCCGTTTGACCGTGAATCCCAAGACAAGAAAGAATCGCCCATGTCAAATTTATATGTATACATATATATATGTATATACACACATATATATGGTTGTGTATCTGCGTTTGTCCCCACCACTATCGCTTGACAACCGATGTCGGTGTGTTTACGTCCCCGTACATTAGCGGTTCGGCAAAAAAAGAGACCGATAGAATATGTAATATGCTTACAAAAAATAAGTCCTGGGGTCGATTTGTTCGACTAAAGGCGGTGCTTCAGCATGGCCGCAGTCAAATGACTGAAACGAATAAAAGAATAAAAGAACATAACTATATAATTATATTAAAAGGATCTGGAAAGAACCTTCTCCAACATGCTTAAAGAAGTCGCAAAAGGCGCTAAAAATACACTGTGTTTTGTAAGAGTTATACAGTGATTTTTTTAGCACCTTTGGCATCTTCTTTAGGCATGTTGGAGAAGGTTCTTTCCTGATCCCTTTAATATAATTATATAATTATATACATGATTATTAATTTAGTATATAAATTACATTCAAGGTTTCATTTCATACTGGCCACGCGATATAATCATTAACATGATTTTATCATGAATTCTATTAAGAATAATATATATATATAGCTAACCTCAAACTCGAGTTTCTGTATTAATGAGCAAATAAAGTAATTTGTCATCTGTACTTCATCAGTGAGGTCGTTATTATCATCATCATCATCATCATCATCATTATTATTATTATTATTATTATTATTATTATTATTATTATTATTATTATTATTATTATTATTATTATTATTATTATTATTATTATTATTATTATTATTATTATTATTATTA
>NC_068996.1:22773147-22779427 GCF_001194135.2 Octopus bimaculoides | reverse complement strand
GTGTATGTATATGTGTGTGTATGAGTGAATGTGTGTGCGTGTGTGTGTGTGTGTGTGTGTGTGTGTGTGTGTGTGTGTGTGTGTGTGTGTTTGTATGTACGTATGTATGTATGTATGTATGTACATGCGTCTATGTTTGTCACTCCTGCCACTTGACAACCGGTGCTGGTTATTTTATGTCCCTGTAACTCGGCGTCACTGTAACTTATAGAATGAGTAACAGACTTTTAAAAAATAAATACTGGAGTCGATCTGTTTGACTAAACACTTCAAGTCGGGCCCCTGTATGGCCGCAGTCCAATGACTGAAACAAGTAAAAGAAGATAAAGGCGTTGAAAAATATTTATTTCTTGCTTTTCTTTTGCTCAAATGGCCTGGCATTTCATCACTAAGTCGTCAGACATCCGTTACAGCGGTTTGTTTGCCAGTTTCTTGCCATCTCTAAATCTAATATAACCTCTGTTTCCATGATTACACTGTAAAATTCGTTGTTAGGGACGAAACAGTTTCATTTTCCTATAAATAGACATAAGCAAAAGAAGATAAAGAAGTGAAATAGCTACTGTACGTGTGATTTCCATCAAAGTACATAATTGTAAATGATTAATATTTGCGAGTGTTTTAATTCCTGGTGAAAGTGCTGTTAGATAAATTCCCGTTAAATATAATTTCAATGGATCCTAATCATGGTTCTTTCATTGTGATTAGCAGTATGCAGATTACGTAGATTAATAAATTAAACAGACTTTTTAAAACGTTTTCTATCGCATATATGATTCTATAGACCATAGAGAAACTTTTTTTTTTGCAAGACACGAGAAACAGGCGTTTGTAAATATGCCTTTTCCTTTATGTTTTGCTAAATAAACGAATTAATTGATCAATTAAAGATTATTTTAATCAAAACTCAGTTGTGGTTTATTAAACACATTTTCTTGGGATCTATTTCAAAACGGGGGCACCAGTATTTTCTTAACGAAACACTAACGAAACACTTTGAAACTTGGGACACTGGTAGAATGTGTCATATAAAACATCTTTTACTCTTAGTCTTCTTAACAAAAAAACGTACATCGCAAGTTATTCCATGTTAAAGTTGTCGTATTTCTGTAATTTCAACCAATCACTGACGTCTATTCAGCTCAATAGAGTTACTGCTGGGCGGTCATAAAAATGTTATTCCCTGTGACATATTTCATCCGGTTTAATCGTAATTTATACTCATATATTGTTTATATAATAAATTACGCTGTGCGTATCTATGTGTGTAACAATTTTAGAGTTCGGATTCTAGAGTTAGGGTTAGTTTTAGGGTTAGGGTTAGGGTTAGGGGATTAATACGATATACACCGTTACAGCGCTAACTGTTTTCAACTGAATAGACGTCAGTGATTAGTAGAAATTATCGAAATAAGACAATTTTTTACATGAAATAAATTCGAATACAAAATTTTTTTTCTGTTCTATAACACAAAATAGATAAGTATACGAAGTTTGAAAGTCTTTCGGTGCCAAAAACACTACATAAAACATAAATGAAAACTGGTGCCTCCGTTTTGAAATAGATCCTTTTCTTGTAATGTCCCACCCAACATGAGCTTCTTATGTTACATTTTTACTGAAATTACTAAAGTGAGGGCTTATATAACGAAATTGTATTGTTGAACCTGGGTATGTCATTAGCCATATTTCACTCATCCATAACACAATGTCCTACTCCTCATATTTTAATTGCAACCAAAGATATTGAAAAAAGAAATGTATTTACTCTGACAAAAGTAATGCTCATTTATTCGTATTGTTGTGAATTAATAATGCATTTTCTCGCAGCTTCAAATTTTCGGTTATATTTATTTTTAGAACGACGTTGTAGTTTAGGTGTGAGAGCCCGGATCTGGCCGGTTTGAACATAAAATGTTTGAACTGGATATGGCCGGTTTAAATGGTGAGTTAAAAGATAAGTATTATATCTAGGTTAAGTGCTTTATTTCTACGAAAAATCACGACCTCCTCTAAACTTTCAGCGCTCTCTGGAGGTTTATTATCCCAAGTAGCTCACAACCCCCACTGAGGGGCGCTATCGTCCATAGTAAGAAATGTTGCTGCACACAAACACTCAACGTACGAGAATAGAAACCAAAATTCTTCTAAATCACTCTTTGACACATTGGATTAGTCCTAGGCATACTATGAATAAAAACAAAAGCATGCTTTTGATTATAGTTTATGCGTTATCAGTTAGCAGAAAACGTAGCTGATTATGTATCAAGGTTCAATATAATTTCCTTACAAAATTTAGCTAAACAACAACAGCAACGGTGGCGGTGGCAACAGTGGGGAATCTATTATCGTGACTATATTTAGCCACTGGCAAGTGAAGCGATTATATGACCGCTATCACGTTTTACCTTTTACCAGATGTCATTAGAGATGTAAATGAAATGGGGGTGGAGAGCTCTGTCAGTAGGAAATTAAAACCGCATTGTCAAAACGATTCACCGGAAGTATATACCCTGTTGAATAAGCACTGACAGTAAGTATAACATTGGTTTCATTTCTTCCTGCCTTTCCTTTTATTTTTATTTATTTTTATTCAGGGAAACAGGATTTGGGGGATGTAACGTAACATTATTCTTATTGTCAAATGGAGCAAAGGTTAGATTAAATCCGGATCGCTGATTTATTTATTCTAGGCTGGAACCTATTTTCTGGCAGCACAGAATTTACTCCGACACCCACGAACATGTTTATCATCTTGAATTCTAAAGTTCCATTGAATTAATAAACTGGTGCTTATTTTGTCGATCTAGGAGGAAATGGAATTTAAGACCATTCTTGGTAATATTTGAATTCAAAACATCGAAATATGAGACTAAACTCCACAAAGCACCAGATGCCTTGTGGAGTTTAGCTGATATTTCTTGCATGTCAGATGGCACACTTGGTGTGGCACCTTACCCATTTCTGGCATGCCTCTACCCATATTGAACTTATTAAAATACTAAACCACCAGTACCAGCACCACTACCACCATCATCGTCATCGTTATTTAACGTCCATGTTCCGTACTGGCATAGGTTAGAATGCAGAGAGTCGTATCTGAACCAGTGTTACCTAAATTTTTCAAGTCCAACACTCGCTTCAGTAACAAATCGAATTGGCCAGTATTTTTACTTTAATCTTTGGTAGTTGTATCCTAAAAGAGATGAGGTTTAATTTAAATCCCCAGCGATGTCTGGTCAATTCGTTGACGGTAATTTGTCGTCGTTTAATTTGTCCCCAGTCAATTCATAGTTGGTCAATTTGTCGTCAGTCAATTCATCGAGATCATAGGCAAAATGGTAAAACGAATATCTGAATTAAAAAAACGTTTGCTATATTACATATTTATTTTTTCTTAAAATTTAAGATTGTGTGCAATTGCTTTTAGAAAAATAATTTTTGTGCTTGGGTCATATTTTTCCATGACATTTTTCATACGCACGTTCATATCCCTGTATTATTTCTATTGGCTTGATTCTTCTCCTGGCATAAACTTCATCAATTTGGTACTGGTAAACGTTTCCTCATATTTAATCACATCAATAAGTTTCCAAATATTTGGATGACTAATACTCACTGTGTTTTTCAGCGCACTGTGGTAGGCTTCTAAACCATTTGTAGTACGAGCAATCCCCGTCATGCATCGATCCCAGACTTTCCATATAGGTAATGGCAATGGAGGTTCAAGGCGTTGCCTGCTCTGTCCTCTTCCTCTAGGTGGTCCTATATAATTATTTTCAAAATAGGATATAACTGACTGTGGAATATCATCATCATCTACAAGATGTTCATATCCATCTACAACATCATCAACCGACAAGAAGGCAAGGGCAACAAAACACCGCATTCTTTAGACTAAATCTGTCATCTTCGTCATATCTGCATCTTAGTCCTTCTTGCACAACATGCTTGTACACATTTTGTCCTAAATGAAACAAGCAGCATGCCAAATTCGACCCAGGAAACGATTCCAGAAATCCGTTATGGGCTGCTCTTTCAAAATCCATAATTATATTATTAGGTCTCTCATTCTGCAGTTGAAGCGTGATTATGGATCTCAATCTCCTTTAGCTCTTTATTATTTTCATCTGTATGAATTCTCGCCTTGCACACACGATTTTCGCATCCACAGTATATCTTCAATCCATCTGGATTATGCTTATTTTTTGTGAATATATAATTTTCTTGATCGACCACTTTGATTTTTTCTTTCTCTGAAGTTATGATCTTGCAGGTAGTCATTTTGATGGCGTATTGAATAAATTTAGTTCAATTTACTTCAAAATCTTTGTTCGTAAACTGTTCAGCGAAGATATTTAGTAAGAGAGAGGGGGGGGGTAGGGAAGGGGTTAAAGAAAGGAAAAACAAAATCTAAAACTGTTCAACGACAATTCTAATTCTAAAGTGATTGTTCTAAACTTTCCCTCGAAAATCACATTTAAGAGTATTTTGGGACGAATTAACCAGCGACGAATTGACCTAGGGATGAATTGATCGACGACGAATTGACCGGGGACAAGTTAACCGACGACGAAATAACCGGGGACGAATTGTCCTAGAACCTCTCCAGCAACCCATACATTAAGTTTTAGCAGGGTGCTAAAAATATGATGCAGGGGAAAGGGATGCCAGTACCCCTTGCTGGGATGCCAGTCCTCCTTGTTGAGAAATACAGTATTGAGCTCATCATAATCCTGAAGGGATTAAAAAGCAGCTTTTACATCCATACATGTGAGTGCAACGTTTATATCACAGAAAGGGAGAAAGAGCGAAAGAGAAGGAGAGAGAAGGAGAGAGAAAGAGAGAGAGAGAGAGAGAGAGAGAGAGAGAGAGAGAGGAGAGAGAGAAGGAGAGAGAGAGACTTTGAAAGAGAAGGGTAGGGAGATTTTGAAAGATAGAAAGACTGAGAGAGAAGAATCGACACCAATATTTCATTAACACTTTATTTATCGACCCCAAAAAGATGAATGGCCAAGTTGAAGTCGGTGGGATTTGAACTTAGAGAGCAGAGTGTTGGAACGAATACGGCAAAAGCATTCTTGTGTTGTGTCAATGGCTTTAGCAATCGACCAACTTACTGAGTTATATGTGTGTGTATGTGTATGTGTTTGTGTGTGAGTGTGTGGAGTAGTGGATTAAAACAAGGTCATTATTTCACAGGTATTTATTTTACTGAATCCATAGTAATGAAAGGCAAAATTTGTTTCGGTGAGATTCAAACTGAGAACACAAAGAGACAAGCCTAAACATCAGAAGAAATAATTAGTAACAACGCTACAGATGTAACGAAGAGACGCGTTGTTCATTGAGTCTACCTTACCAATCATTTTATAATAATATATATAATTCTTGCTTTTAACCCTCCAACGCGGAGTATAGGCCACTTATAATTGAATTCCATGTCGCATAACTTTTCGCTTCTGTACTTTATACTCTGCCATGAATGTCCCCCTTTCTCTTGTTCCTTTTGTGTTGATCTATGCCACGAGTTCTTAGGCCTACCCCTCTTTCTATATCCATCCGGATTCCACTGTAAATCATTTTTCGCTACATTTAGTGTGTCCTTTCTAATTGCGGTACCAATCCACTTTTTCTTAGATATTTGCTCCCTAATCGAAACTTGATTCGTTCTTTGCCATAGCTCCATATTGCTTATGTGTTCGGGCCATCTGATTTTAAGTATACTACGCAAGTACCTGTTGATGAATGATTATATTTGCTTATTTGACTTAGCTGTTGTTCGCTATGTCTCAGCCCCATACAATAACACCGCTTTTACGTTAGTATTAAACATTCTTATTTTGTTCTTTATTGAAATTACACTTGCGCTCCATACTTTTTTTAACAGGTGAAAAGCAGTCCTTGCCTTACTTATTCTCGTCTTAATATCTTCGTCGGTGCCGCCTGAGAACGTTACCTTATTACCTAAATACATAAACTCGGCTACATCCTCTAGTTCACCGGTTTCTAGTTTAATACGTTCGCTGTTTTCTTCATTAACGCGCATAATTTTTGATTTGTTGCGGTTGACTTTCAATCCTAGTTTGGCAGTTATTGCTTCTAATTTTGACATTTTATTTTGCATTTGGCTATATGTTTGTGAAAGTAGCGCTATATCATCTGCAAAGTCGAGATCTTCTAGAGCTTCTGCATCCGTCCATTCAATGCCTGTTTGGCTTTCAATCGTAGTTTCCTTCATAATCCAATCTATAACTAGTAGAAATAAAAAGGGAGAAAG
>NC_068996.1:22770091-22772625 GCF_001194135.2 Octopus bimaculoides | reverse complement strand
TTCGTCTACCGTTACGTTCTGAGTTCAAATTCCGCCGAGGTCGACTTTGCCTTTCATCCTTTCGGGGTCGAAGTGGAGAGGAAGTTATTGGACAAAACAGTAGAAACATTATATATATATATATATATATATATATAAATCTAAAATAAACGGGTCAGTCACGGCCGGAGTGTATTTGATGAGAGATTTTTTCAATCAGCTTGACTTGGAGCGAAGCAACAACGGAAACAACATCGCCACAAAAATTCCTATTACCACAATTCCCACCACCACCACCACCATCATCATCATCATCACCACCACCACCAACAACAACAGCGCCAATAATAGGCTCCCGCTCAGTCTACCCTTAGGACCACTTCTACCACTTCAACATTAACAAAAACAACACCATTACCCTCCTCACCAGCACTAGCACACTTCAACAGCATCAGCACTCCACCTCATACCACCTCTACCATTCCTCCCACCACTACCACTACCGGCATCAGCACCACCACTACCACCACTACCAACACAACAACAACAATAACAACGATAACAACAACAATATTCACTTTGCTGGTGGAATTCTGAAGACATAGCGTATAAATAGTTTGAACGAACCTACATTAAGGTTGTCCTGAATATCATATATCTCAACTACAACTGACTGATTCCTGTGGCAAGTAATAAGATATCATTCCCATAATACGATATCATTCATATAATTATTCATTTCGCTTATCTATATCTATTTTCTCATGCTTCCATACGTATAAACAAAACATCCATGCATAAAATATTTTTCCGTTTTCAGAGGCACTCTTGGATTATAAATGAGTGCGTATATGCACGTGTGTGCGTGTGTGTGTGGGGTGTATACATATACATATACATACATACATACATACATACATACATACATACATACATACACACATACTCACACACACGCACACACACACACACACACACACACACACACACACACACACACACACACACACACACACACACACACACACACACGCACACATATACTAGCTGACGTACCCGGTAATTCCCAGAAAAGCGGGGCTTATCCCTTGGTTCCGTTCCCATAATTGTTTCGCTAATGCAATAACAACAATACAAAGTATATAGCCCTTAAAACGGCTTTTGTGCGTTTACAGAGAATACCGAACTGTCTTACACAGGATCTTGTTTTTAGGAATTCTCAATAAGTTATGAATACCCAAAATGTGAAGTCATTTACGTATAAACATGAAATTAGTTACCCGATTGTAAGAATTCAAATAAAGTAGCCTCGAAAAGGGCTTTAATGCGTTCCCAAAGTATATAGAACCTATGAGGAAATATTAATAAGGTATGTATACCAAAATCGTGAAGCATGTTACGTAATAACAGGCTAATCAGATATGAGATAATAATAATTCAAAGTCAATAACTCTGAAAAGGGCTTTTGTGCGTTTCCAGAGAATATTACCTTCAGAGGCGTTAGTGTTGAAATAGATTTACAATGAATGTATAAACAGACTGACATTTAGTTTTACAATAGACATACAAATAAATTTGCAAATAGACTTTAAAATAAAATAACATGTAGATTATCAATACATTTACAACACTTACGAAAACATCAACACAGCTATCAATTTAAATTAAGAAAATGTTCCTACATGTAAACAGCATGTGAACTGTATGAATACAGTGCAGATTGCAATGTTATTGATAGGTAAATGGCGATTTCTGTCTGTTTGTGTGGTTGGTTGTTACATAGAGTAACATCGTTACAAACATTAACACATCTATCAATATAAATTAAGAAGGTGTTCCTACATGTAAACAGGATGTGATATTTGTGAGGAGAGTGTATTTGACTAAAAGCAGAACAGTCCTTCATGCAGCGCCTGTCAATCGGCTGAAGTGACATGAAAGGCATCGCCATTCATGGTATATTCGTGAATAAGTCACTAACCAAAATAAGTGGATCTATTGTTGAACGCTTTTGCCGCAGTTTTCGTACGCACACAGGTGGAGAACTCAGATTTGATCTTTTTTTAAGAAAGTGTTCCTACATGTAAACAGCGTGTGACCTTTATGATAGTGCAGATGACCAGTGGGTGGAAAAGAAAAATAAGGGATTTTAAATGGGTTATTTCCCCTTGGATGTTAAAGAAAAGTTAAGGGTACATGTTAAGAACACAACTATCAATATGAATTAAGAAAATGTCCCTACATGTAAACAGCACGTGAACTGTATGAATACAGTGCAGATTGCAATGTTATTGATAGATAAATGGCGATTTCTGTCTGCTTGTGTGGTTGGTTGTTACATAAAGTACATCGTTACAAAACATTAACACATCAATATAAATTAAGGTGTCCCTACATGTAAACAGGGTTTGGCCTTTATGATGACAGTGTATTTGTCTAAAAGCAGAACAGTTCTTCATGCAGTGCCTGTCAATTGGCTGAAGTGACATGAAAGGCATCGTCATTCATGGTATATTCGTAAATTAGTCACTAACCAAAATAAGTGGATCTATTGT
>NC_068996.1:22763387-22770081 GCF_001194135.2 Octopus bimaculoides | reverse complement strand
AAATTAGTCACTAACCAAAATAAGTGGATCTATTGTTTAGGAAAATACTATTTACTTGTTTAAGGGTTGTACTGGGTAAATTGCGAAAATACCTGTAACAGTTCAAATGCTAAGAAATAAACATACTCAACTTGATTTATACCAAATAAAATCACTGACCTTGTCTGACAATTTCTTGTAAGAAAGTCCAAGTAATGTAGAATGCTTGTTTAATAAATCGAAAAGTATTCATCATACATTTTTTCATTTCCTAAAAATAAGAAAACAGAATAATAAGAACTTATAGAGAATAATAAGAAAATATATATAATTTATATATAACACTAGGGGTAAGTTCACATTATATATGACACTAAAATTAATTTCCCTTATCCAGGTTCAAGTGTAGCACCTATAAACGCTAATTTCGAAAATATTTAAATGTACGGGTGACCCTATGTACACATGATACCCTTAGGCCTAATCTATTATTAACCAGGTTGTCCCTATACTTAAAAATTTCATAAGTTTCCATAGAGCACAGCTCGCACTAGTATCGACTATCTCTGTAAGGCTGCGCTTTCCTTATAGTATACCATTTAAGGCTTAATTCGATTCCGCTTTCCTTCAGTTCCCAAATCTTACTAGATAAGGACGTACAATTGGCCTTATATTTCAGCCTAAAAGATGAAAAATGACTATTAATACGTTTTTTTCATATTTATTGAACATCCTATATATACAAAGTTACCAGCTACAGTTGTGATTGTACACTTGTAGATTACGTTTTGGGTTACACATCGGCTAAATAACGGACAGTGGGATTTAACCCTACAATTGCAACTAGGAGAATTACTGCTATTAATGTTATTGATATTCATACCATTATTATTGTTAATATTACTATTAATATTAATCCTACTTCTACTATTGTGTTATTTTTACATCTGGTATTATCTCTCCATCCTTCAATTGTTGTATCATTGACATTCATCCCAGCATCATCAGGTGTATCAGTAGTCCCTGTGCTAGTATAAACCTCAGAACTACAGTCTATACTATATATATTAGAAGCATTAGTGCCGCTGTTTCTATTTTCTACGTCACCATTAATATTATTATTCACATTGTAGGGGTTTAAGTTTGTGTTGTCATTAACATTATTATTATTCCTACCTCTTGCTAATTTAATATTCTTTCTATTTAACCTTGCTATGATGGTACCCATATTGAGGAGAGTAGAGTATGAGATTCTAACTGTCTTACGGGAAAAAATTCTGTTATATCTATGGGAAGCAGGGAAGTTTTTTTCTAAAATTGTCATAAATTTCCTATGTATGTTTATGGATATGGCACAGTTGAAGGGAACGTTATACCAGATCAAGTCCTTATTGTCAGACTTTCGGCGCATGTAAGGGGGGAATCTACCTGTTCTCTCAACGCCTTTCAAAATCGTGGCTTGATTATTACGTATGTTTCTATTACCAGTATTTTCCTTGTCCTTATAGGGTAGAGCAACCTGTCCATTCCCTTCACCACTCTTATTATCTAAACAAAAATACTTACTTGTTATAGCATCTAATTTTCTATTGTTGCTTATTTTTTTAAAATTTAAGTTGATGTGCTTGGTGGATGCTTTTCTTGTTGGTGTGTTTTCACGACCAAGTAAGTTTGTAATCCCGCTATCACTTAAAATCTCATTACTTTCACTATAATTAGGTGCTATACTTTCAGGACTAAGAAAAGTAATTTCCTTGTCGTAAAGCAAAGTTGTAGTGGTGGGAATGGGTATTGAAAATGTCCTTTTTCGCTAATAATTACATAATTCTCTTAGAAATACTTTTAACCACTGATTTTAACACATCAGTGGGGTGATTTGATAATTTGTTCAGATACCTCGTAACTTCACCTGGTTTCCTACAGGGGTGGTATAATCCTGAATTAATGTCTAATGTAGTGTCTAAGACATTGAAAAAATCTGGAATCAACAAGGAGTACGGTTGGGCATTTATTTTCAATCTCTACAATTGTTTCCACGCAACGTGGTTCTCCAGGCGGGCAGGTACTTGATTATGCAACCGTTTCCCTGCATTATGAGATCTAGTTAAATTTCCTTAGGAGATATATAAATATTTTAAGCTTGATACTTTGATAAATATTTCATTTGTAATGTGCTATTTTGTTTTTTGATAAATCTTTTAAGTTTGTGCTATAAGTTTATTATTTTGAAAAATATTCCATTTGTAATGTACTGTTTATCGCATTAAATGCACATGAATGCTTAAACTACATAACATGTGTTGTTTACTGGTTTTTTAAAAATAATTTTTCGCTTATTAAATGCTTAAAACACATTACGTCTAAGGTTGTCGTGAGATGTGCTAAAGATAGCAACTAAATAGGCCTTAAATCACGCACAAAAAGTTTTTCTTTTTCTTTTTGGTTTTTGCATAATCGTATGAATTCTCACGTGAAGAATACAAATTTGCAAAAATTTTCTGGAAATTCCAAAGAATGAAAGTTATGGGGGTTATATGTCGTACGTAAAGCTGAATTCCGCCAGTATTTCACTTGTTTGATATTAGAACACGTGCTATTTTCGGAATGTTGACAACACGTACAAAATGAGAACTTCCAACTCCTCTTTTCTGAATGGGTAAAAATTATCAAACTTTAATCGTGTGTAAGTTTTTGTTTTTTGTTTTTTGTTTTTTGTTTTTTTTTGAAAAAACGAATTAGACCCTGAGATTCAGCGTGGAAAATTACATCAATACACCAAATTTTAAAATTTTCATAGGTGCAGATAAATAAAAAAGATCTCCAGCCTGCTCCAATTAGTCATATATTCTGTAAATTGTTAATCTTTACAGAGCTGATCTTTTAAATTCTTTAGTCCATTTCTGCATTCTCTGTTTTCCAGTACTGTTTGATGATGCTCTTTTGGTCATTGTAGGTCAAATTTCCAGCCATCTAATAAATATCTGGAATTATAGAAACAATTAGTTAAAAACAATATAATCATAGAATTCTTATCCTAAAAAAGAAATAGAGAAATGAAAAGAACATTTCATTCATATTAAATAACTGTATACCGTATACTCTGTATGCTGTGTGTTGGCATTCTGTCGCTTACGACGTCGAGGGTTCCAGCTGAACGGAACAGCCTGCTCGTGAAATTAACGTGCAAGTGGCTGAGCACTCCACAGACACGTGTACCCTTAACGTAGTTCTCGGGGATAATTCAGCGTGACACAGAGTGTGACAAGGCTGGCCCTTTGAATTACAGGCACAACAGAAACAGGAAGTAAGAGTGAGAGAAATTGTGGTGAAAGAGTACAGCAGGGTTCACCACCATCCCCTGCCGGAGCCTCGTTGAGCTTTAGGTGTTTTCGCTCAATAAACACTCACAACGCCCGGTCTCGGAATCGAAACCGCGATCCTATGACCGCGAGTCCGCTGCCTTAACCACTAGGCCATTGCGCCTCCACATACTCTGTATGTATACACACACAAAACCACATGCATGTAATACTTAGTGAGTATGGATGAAGAGACAGTGGCCATGACCTTTACAGTCCCTCCAAAACCAGTGATATTGATGTTGCTAATGCTTCGTTTAAACTTATTGCAAATCAACACCTGTACGAAAGACATGAGCAGGGAAAGAGATTCCAGCGCCCTGATGTTTTAGTGAATAAAAACTGAACATGGCTCTTCGTATGAGGCCAGGGTGGGGTGGAGAGAGATGCAGAAATGAGTGAGATACGAGACTAGCCATCTCAGAGTAAGAGAGGCCCTAAGAGAAGCTTTCACAGTAGCGATGGAAAAGACAGAAAAAGGAGAAATTAAGTCTGTGGACCAGGGATTGGAAAGTATCTGCGGGTGATTTTATGTCAGAATGTCGGGGTCTCACAATGAGATGGTTTTAATGAGAGTTAATGAAAACAATCAATATTGGAAAATTAGACTAATAATAATATTATTTATTATTACTTCAAGATACTAAGGCGGCCAGTTGACGGAATCGTTAGTGCACCGGACCAAATACTTAGAGGTATTTTTTAAAGTATTTATGTTTTGAGTTCAAATGCAGGTCAATTTAGCCTCTCATCGATAAAATAAGTACCAGTTGAGCAACAGAGTCAATGTAATTGACTAGCCCTCCGCTCAAAATTGCTGGTCTTGTGCCAAAACTAGAAAATATTATTTCGTGCTTCAGTACGTATTAAAAATTTGATAAGCGTTAAGACAAGTAACTCTCGGCCCTTCAATCACGACTGAAATTACGAATATTTTCAAGGATTAAGAATATTTTCAATGTTACTCGGAATGTCATGGACCCATTAATTGCCGTTCGTAGTGATACGATGGAAAAAAATCGGAAATGCTGTAAATAATCTTTTAAATCTGTGCGTATCGTGTAACCAGACAACGATTTCACCAAGTCACTTACATTAATTCGTGTGGCGTCAGTTACAAGAAAACTATGCTTGGGTCAATTTATGTAATTACATATATCTAACTGACATCTTTTAAAGTGAATACATAAAGAACATTTTCAACTGAATAAAATACATGACTGTTGGGTTTTTAACACTTGTTGCCTAAAGCGAGGTATTTCTTCACGGCAAAAGGCAGTGATTTGGGGGTTTCCACAGGTCAAATATGCCCCAAACGTATTTGAACTGGTCTAGAAATTTGGTTATTTCACAAAACTGCTTCGTGTGCCTACTACATAATTCGTTCTGGCCTGGCGGCCGTCGCACGTAGTTGCTAGATATTCTCTACTGTTTTTTTTTGTAAGAAAGTTATGACTTCCAATGTCATTTCAGAGTTGTCCTGCTTGGTATCGCTGCTGATGATCGCAAAGGAGCATCAAATACATTCATCTGTCCATAGGGGACGCTCTGAAATGAGAGTTGGTGTTTCAGCACCTGCCTAAAGTAAGAATCTTCTCTACGGTAAACTGCTGCGAGAAAAGTCACTTTTTACAGATGAAATATGTTCTACACTTATTTGAACTGGTCTAAAATTTTCTTAAAATGCAATTCTATTTGTAAAATATATAAACATGTCTGTTTGTCAGTGGTGTATGGTGTTTGTTATCATTGAGTGTGCTGCCACACTGACCATACTATAACTAACATTAGTATTACTCAAATTAGTCATACAAACTGTGTATTCCTATTCAAAATGCGGGATCCAAAATGTAAATAATGTAAACTTAACTTTGTTGGGACACAGATATATGGCACTAAAGTAAGCTGAATTAATAATACCCTATAAACTGAAAGCATTCTAAAATAAGTCATAATTTTCTTATGCGTACGCATTGAAAAATAAGAAAGCATATAATTTTACTTACTTAAATTACTTATATTTAAGTTTTATTCTCCTTTGAGACGTAAAATGTTCGATAACCTCATCGTACAATGAACCACTTTATTATTAGCTTTGAAAACAAATTAGGATCAAAGTTATATGATGATATTGTAAGAATAAAAATAGTAAAACCAAATTAGTGTTAGTTTTGGAATTTTAAATTAATTTAGACGTACAACTCGCCACGAAAACGAACATGCGACAGTGCTGTCAAAACTGTCGTACACCCTTCGTCATTAATTTTTTGCCATTCTCCCATTATCCTACAATACGTTCGGTACCATATTATGATACAATGCGCTGTGAGGTGTGCAGAGTTATTTTGGGACACCTGTCACTAAATTTCAAGCAAAAGTTTTCCATTATGATTTGTGATTAAATTAATGAGTAAAGTTAATATTTATAATGAATTTGCCATTTTTGATGGGTGTGCAGCGCACACCTAACACAGCCGGAGTATACACCTCTCTTGTGTGTATGCATGTGTGCGTGTGTGTATATGTATGTATGTATGTATGTATGTATGTATGTATGTATGTATGACTGGTACTCATTCTATAATTTACGGGGAGAAGCTACGGAAACCGATAACTTACAGAGATGTAAACAAACCAATACCAGTTGTCAACTGGGTAGGGAATGACAAACACAAAGACACACACAGATAAACATGTGTGCATGCGTGTGTACTCGCATACACAGCAAAGGGCGTCCACAGTTTCTGTGTGCCAGATCTATTCACAAGACAGTGGTCGGTCCGAGGCTACAGTACAAGACACATGCTTAAGGTTCCGCACAGTCAAACTGAACCTGAAGCTACAACGTTGCAGAGTGAGCTTCTTAACCACACAGCCATGCCTGACAGTCGTTTTCATTTGAAGACATTAAAACAGTTCACTTTTTCTTTCAGTTTTGATAGAAAATGATCAGTATCAGAGCTACTACTATTCCTTGTTTTTTTCGTATTCAATATACCGAGCCGCCTCATCAAATATATAATTTTAAGCTGTGTGACTCCTTTCAAATCTGTATATATATATATATATATCGCTATTATGTGTCTTAACTCTCTTTGAAATTTCAAACTGAGTTCAGTGTTAGGATAATTCTTAATGAAGTGAGTTTCTATATTTCTTGGTATTTGCGGGCCACCTTTTATACTAAGCAATCCTTCATTATCTTTAACAACTAAATCATAAATCATTATTATTATTATTATTATTATTATTATTATTATTATTATTATTATTATTATTATTATTATTATTATTATCATCATCATCATCATCTTTATTATTATTATTATTATTATTATTATTATTATTATTATTCA
>NC_068996.1:22759309-22760477 GCF_001194135.2 Octopus bimaculoides | reverse complement strand
CCAGTGAATATATTGTGCAGCTCTATCATGCCTGTTGAGATACTCTGTAGGCGCAAGCAGACTGCACATGGAGACAACATGATCGATGGTCTCATTTTGTTGTTGGCATATACGACATAATGGGGAGCTGCCGTTCTTTAATATGTTGGCCTGGTAGTTCTTTGTAGGTAGGCATTGATCTTGGGCTGCTATGATAAACCCCTCTGTTTCTGATTTCTTCTTCTTCTTCTTTATTATTATTATTATTATTATTATTATTATTATTATTATTATTTCGCCCGTCGCTTCGTTCTGAGTTCAAATTCCGCCGAGCTCGACTTTGCCCTTCATCTTTTCGGGGTCGATAAATTAAGGACCAGTGGGACACTGGAGTCGATGTAATCGACTAGTCCTATCCACTCCAAATTTCAGGCCTTGTGCCTTCAACAGAAAAGATTATTATTATTATTATTATTATTATTATTATTATTATTATTATTATTATTATTATTATTATTACTATTATTCATGGTATGCACGAATGTGTTACAGTCGGAACCAATGTTCTTGACACCGGATCACAACCAGTTTCTCTAGAGGACCTTTCTTATAATTCTTGCTGTTCTCAATAGAGCAACTCTTGTAGTTACACCAATCTCAGTAAGGAAACTGCTAAGCCTTTTGATGATGGTACTTAGAGTACCTATACCAATTAGGACTACATTTGTTGAAACCCACCACAAACTTCGCATTTCCCTAGCCAAATCCTGGCATTTTCCTATTTTCTCTTGTTGTTTGACCATTGCATTCATGTCTGCAGATATAGCTACATCTATGATGATGCTCTCGTTTTTCCATTATTATTATTATTACGATTATTATTATTATTATTATTATTATTATTATTATTATTATTATTATTATTATTAAGGAGTCGAGTTGGCAGGATCGTTAGCACGCCGTATAAAATGCTTAGCGACATTTCGTCCGCCTTTACGTTCTGAGTTCAATCACTGCCAAGATCAACTTTGCCTTTCATCCTTCCGAGGTGGATAAATTGAGTATCAGTTGAACAGTGTGGTCGATGTAATCGACAAATTCCCTCGCCTGAAATTGCTAGTCTTGTGCTAAAATTTGAAACTACTACTACTACTACTATTACTACTACTACTACTACTACTACTACTAC
>NC_068996.1:22756392-22757062 GCF_001194135.2 Octopus bimaculoides | reverse complement strand
GGGGGGGGGACTGAAACGGAAATGAGAAAGTGGTTTTACTGTATAAGTAGAAAGTAAAAATAAAGTAATAGAATTCGAGTAAAGCCAAAACTACGGTAAAGTGGAAGTGTGCAAACTACTGTGCGTGCATGTGTGTGTGTGTGTGTGTGTGTACACATATATATTCACACACGCACACATACACTCACACACTCTCTCATTCTCTCCTTTTACCTGTTTCAGCCTGCGAACTATGGCCAAACACATTTCTCAGACAAACAAATTTTATAGTTTTTTTACTTTAACATATGTTAAAATGGATACATTCAGTTAAAGATTTGCGAATCATTTAATGTATCTCTTATCAATTTGTCTAATTGATGAGGAGCTTATCCATCTGTTCACCCAATTCTCTGCTGTTTTACCCGTTCTTTTATCTATCTTTTACTTGTTTTAGTTATAGGACTGCGACCATGCTGGATAAAACCATGTATGCAACCATTCACATGTTTAAGCATTAGAGACGTAGAGAAGTGAACTTCCACGCACACACAACAGTTATTTTTTTTTTTATGTAAAAAAGCGATTGCATCTGCACATATATGTCCAGATTTGTGCATATTTTTGAAGATAATGGTCAACTAGGGTCGACAGAGTCCTTCTCTCTCTCTCTCTCTCTCTCTCTCTCTCT
>NC_068996.1:22753692-22754886 GCF_001194135.2 Octopus bimaculoides | reverse complement strand
TTGGCAAAATTTCTGCCGTTGTCCATTGTGGTCCTGGTCACCTTGTCCTGCAGATGGAACTTGTAATGAGTATCTACCATGGCCTGAGTGAGAACATCAGGCCAGGACAGCGTGCTGTTTCGTGTGGATCTTAAGGTCCAGCCAGTGTGCCGTCATCCCCAGGTAGGAACTGCTGTGGGCCGACCAGCAGTCCACGATGGTCACCACCCAGGGAACATCCTTGAGCAATCTGTAAATAAAAAATGTTAAATTGTAAAGAAACATAAGTTGTAAAGTTAAACACCTGAAATTACATATATATATAAACTGACGCAGAGTATGATCAAGGTCTACAATCCTTCTGCCCACCATAAACTGACAGACGCTAGTGCCAGCATTTTGGGCAAACGCCTCGCCAATGCTAGGCTGGCGTGCTTTCATTGCACATGGCTGTAACGACTGGCAACTGTGTGCTACCAGAAGATTGCCTATGTTTCCCACGGGAACAGCCAGCCTTGATTCTCTCCTAAAACTGGATGGCATGCGCTGGGTGTTTCCTCTTGACATGTGACCTCAAGTTGTAGAGACTTACCGCTTGTCCCTTGATGGTGGCCTCCTTGGGCTAGCACATGACGCACTGGAAGTACCGGATTTTGGCGTTCTCCTTATCCCTTGACGTAAGGTCAAAGTAGTCTTCCAGGTAGGGCTACAGATTCTGAAACTCCTGACACTCGACCTGAACGACTTCTGCATCACCTACAGCCGTTGGAAACGCTACAACAGGCGCTTCATCCTCAGGCCGAACAAAAACGTCTTCACCTTCTATAACAATAAGCGATAACTTGAAAAGCCAATAACGTACACTGCTGTCGCTGACTCTGTAAGACCGTCTGTAATGTGACGACGTCATAAATGAACACATCTCAAAACTGCTGAATTACACAATGCTGCTCAGTTAGCTGCTGCTGCGCCAATCAATCTCTTCGAGACACGCCCACAGCAGACAGGAACAAACGTATAAATTTTGTTAGCGGACTTAAAGGTAGCGGAACTAAATTTAGCAGAAGCTAATTGGTTCGCTAACGGTTTCCAAAGTTAGCGGAAATGCTAATCGGCCAAACGAAGAGCTAGCTTCGCTCATTAGGTGTTAGCGGATTAGTGGAACCGTGCCCACCACTGTATATATACATATATACATACACACACACACACACA
>NC_068996.1:22748618-22753141 GCF_001194135.2 Octopus bimaculoides | reverse complement strand
CATTTTAGCAGATATATTTACGAAAATTACATTAAAATATCTTGAAATACTAAAGAGTAAAAATTTAGTCAATAAAATCGCCATTGGCTTCAGCCATGGCCTCCAGACGACTTCGGAATCTCCTGCAAATCCTTGCCTTCAGTTCCTCTTTGGTGTTACAAGGAGTTTTGTTGGTCTCTCGCTCAACTGCACCCCACACTATAATAATCAAGGGGGTTGCAGTCTGAGGAGTTAGGTGGCCAGATGTTGGGAGTGGTGTGGTCGCAGAAATTGTCTGACAGTCATGACTGGGTTCTCCTGCTTGTGTGGCATGGTGCAGAGTCTTGTTGCTAGATAGAGGTTCTTCCAGTAGCCACCCTCTTGATCCAGGGCATCACTACCTACTCCAGGTACTTGACGTAAGCCTCCGTGTTGAGTCTGAGGCAGTGTAGGAAGATGAATGGAGGTATAACGTCCCCATCACTAGTGATCACTCCAAGCATCATGATGTTGATTGGATGCTTGATTTTTATCACTCTCGGTACATGTCTTCAGATTGTACTGTCCTCAGATTGACACCCAAACACTCTGAATGCCGACAGTACAGCATGTGGTTTCCAAATTCCTGGCAGAGTAAATTGCGTCATGGTGCTGTTTTTCTCACAGACGGTGCCCAACTGACCCTACTATACTGTGTAGTCGACAAAATCAAAAACAAACAATGTGCATGCGCGAAATTATAAATATAAAATGGCGACAATTTACTCATCGCACCCTGTATGTATTTATACACACACACAGACACACACACACACACACACACACACACACACACACACACACACACACACACACACACACACGCATACATATACAATTCATACAAACATTCATACATATATATATATATATATCAATGCATTTATATGTATGCACGTACACACACACACACATACACACACGCACACACACATATAGTTATAAATAATGATAGAAATATACTATGATAAAGATTATTTAACCATTGGAAATTATTTTATTATACTTTATAACAAGTAATAAATTACTTACATGTCTGCATTAATATAATACAATCTTTACATTAATGCAAATATTAAGCTAGCTTTTCAGGTTAAAAGAAATATCGACTCTGCGTTCTTGAAAGGTTATGTCGAGAGATTATTATCTTCAACATGGATTTCTTTTAACCTAGCTTAATGCAGACCTGTAAGTAATTTATTACTTATTATAAAATATAAAATAAATTATCTATACACTTCTTAAGGAGCGTTTTTCATGAGTACTACCGGATTGGTTGAATCCATATATTGTCACTTAAATATGTGATGTGATGTGTGTGTGTGTGTGTGTGTGTGTGTGTGTGTGTGTGTGTGTGTGTGTCTGTGTCTGTGTGTAATTATTCAGTTCTATTTCAAAATTTCTTGCCAATAGAGAAAGAGCCGGTTTCTAACCTAGATACAGGGCATCTTCATTGGAATCCTAACTAATCCTAACATCAACAGGGTATTTTAGTGTATATGTGCAGTATTTGGAGTCAGTGCATGTGCAGATTTGTATGATTTGTTTTATGTATGCATTTTTATGTATATAGTTGCATGTCTAGATGCACATATATACTTAAATAATAAACTTCTGGAAAGATTTTCTGATTTTTACCGTTCCAGTGATGGCTTGGGTCTGTAATTTTCGAATGAGCTTTCTCCTTTCTGGTTTTGAGAAGCCTAATTTCTCAGGATTCGCATTTAGGTAGTGTATTACATATCCCAGTGCCCAATAATTACAGGTATAAACCTGAACTTGTAATCTGCGTAGAGTAACTGTAGATTTCTCAATCGTTCAGCATAGGTATCTTCTTTCTCGCTGTTCTATAGGTTTATGTTAACAACCGCTGGGCAGCCGACTTCCACAACTGTACACAGTTTCTCTTTCCTGTCCTAAATCACTGTCAGGTATATTATGTTTACATTTTATTTAGGTATTCACTATGACATTCCACCAGCACTACTTTTTATTATGTGTGGCTATGGCTTCTACAATACTGTGGGCTCTTTTTTCTTCAGCCTCAGAGTTATCCTTCCGACGGACCTCATTATACAGTGTCTTAGCTACAACATCGGTAGATAATACCGTGATGACATTTTCAGGCAATTGCTTATAAAGTGGGTGATATCTTCGATGTTAACTCCACAAACTTTGCATCGATTATCACATTTTGTTGCTTTCCCTGCGTCTCTATCTCTTTTGTGCATCAGGTATTTGGTTGATATTTCCTGTTCCTGGATTACAAACGCATAGCTTTCAAAGTGAGGGTTAGTAATCTGATTGTTGGTTTATGATAGACTGCTTTGGTTATAAATGTTATTATCATTCCGGAGCTTTCTGCTAACATATCCATGCACGGTCATCTGCCGATATACGCTCATCCTTTCATCTGATGATATGTTACGGTGGGGTCGTGTGACTTCTTTAGGCATGTATTCAAGGTTATCAGAAAAGAAATGCTGTTCAATGAGTTGCTTTCCACGTCTCATGATGTATGCAAACCTGGTCAAGGTATGTATGTATGTATGTATGTATAGGGAGGGAGAGAGAGACGGGGTGCATGGCCTAGTGGTTAGGGTGTTGCATTCACGATCTAGCGATCATGATTTCAATTCCTAGACCGGATGGTGCGTTCCTGAGCAAAACACTTCATCTTCCGTTGCTCTATGATCACTTCGACGCCTGACGCGTGGCACACCGTACAGCTGTTCAACGTCGATTTGATGGAGGGAGGGAGTTAATGTACAACACAAACATTTTGATCACTATAAACAAATAAAGTTATACAGGGTTGAAATAATTGGTGACATATGAATTTGGAAGGAATAGTCCTCCCTGATGCTTCTGGTGGAAATTGTAATACTTTTTTGATCAACCTAATTTTGGCAAAGCGTTCGTTCACTGAAGCAGAGTGCTATTTCCGTGGCGGCCTCATCTAGAATTACTCATGCTACTTTGAAATAGCTACACACAATGACGGTCCTGTGTGCAATATTGGTAAAGTTCTGGACAGACAGATGTCCTAAAGGAAGCCAAACTAAAATATGAGATGAATACACAGTCTTGCAGACTTGCATTTGATTGCATCTTACAACAACTAGAACAAACACTAGCATTATGAACAGAATCACAGTTTTACTGACTGGTTAGTGAGTTCAGGCAATCTCTGTCAGTCATCCCAAAGATGATCATCTTGTGGTGTAAAGAGCCATGTGACACAGATATTCAGATATCTAGTATGGTTTATTCCACTAATAATGATGAAGCCGAGTTGAGAGCATAGGGTATGAGATGGAGAAAACTTTAATCTTTCCACGAACATGAAAATTATACCTATTAGAGATGTATCAGTAGCTCAGTTTATAAGTGAGCTTTATATCAATTAGAAACAATGATCAAATATTACTACACTCTAAGAGTAGAGATTCCAAGACACCAAAGAAATTGAGCAGCAATCATGAATATATCTCAAGAAATGCTACTGGACGTTAACAGATAACGTCTGATCGAATTTTAAAACTGCAAAGCTAGCTTTATTATCGTGCAATCGTAGCTGACAAATATGGTAACGCGCAGATTAAATCTGGTTTCTAACATAGACATAAGACCTGAGATTTGATAGGAGGGAGTTAGTCAATACCATCTGCCCCAGTACTCTATTTTATCAGCACCCCAGTGATGAGAGACAAAATTGGCCTTGGTAGAATTTGGGCTCAGAACGTAAAGATTCGTAGCAAAATTGTCAGGCATTTTGCCGACGCTCTAAGGATTCTGTAAGCTCACCGCCAAATAACAGCTTCAAATTTTGGCTCAAGGCCAGTAATTTTAGGGGAAGGGGTCTAGTCGATTACATAAACCCCAGTGCTCGACTGGTACTTTATTTTATCGACCCAGAAAGAATGAAAGGCGAAGTCGACCTCAGCGGAATTTGAATTCAAGACGTAAAAAGCTCGAAGAAATGCTGCTAAATATTTTGCCCGACGTTCTAACGATTCTACTAGCTAGCTTCCTAATAATGTCACCATCATTTAAGAGTTACCAGCCCAATTCAGACTATACAAGTCATTTCATTACTGTATTGGAATCTAACGCTGATCTCACCTAATAATCTGCAAATTAGTACGAAATTTGGATGCACCAATACTCTTTAACGGGACAAGGCACGCTATCAAAACCTTTATACCCTATGTAATCGAAGCCACTATCATGATTGGTCGTATAGTATACGCCCTTATTTTTTGTAACAAACAGGCATTTAAGTATGGTTACGTAGTTTTGCAACTGTTATGGGTTCAGTCCCACACTCCGCGGCAGTTTGCACAAGGGACTTCCGCTTCTAGCTTTTGACCGACCAATGACTTGTCAATGAATTTGGTAGACGGAAACTGTGTGGTAGATTGTAGAATATATATGTGTGCATGTGTGTATGTGTGTATGTATGTATGCATGCATGCATGCATTTATGTATGTATGTATGTATG
>NC_068996.1:22746937-22747188 GCF_001194135.2 Octopus bimaculoides | reverse complement strand
CATTGTTTTACATCATTTTATTCCTTCTGGAATAATACCAATGTTTTCTTCGAAACATACGTCGTAAGTATAAAGATTTGAATAACACCTGTGTTTAACTCCATTTCTTTATTTATGTATGTTATATAAAAACATTTCACCAAAACCTGGAATTTCTACCTTTATAAGTAGGCTGTTACATTGTGTGAATTTTATAAGTAGGCTGGTACTTGTGTGAATTTTCACTACCTTGGTAACTACTTTTTTTTTTC
>NC_068996.1:22743412-22746808 GCF_001194135.2 Octopus bimaculoides | reverse complement strand
TGTGTGTGTGTGTGTGTGTGTGTGTGTGTGTGTGTCTGTACGTGTGTTTGTGTCTGTTTTTGTCCCACCACCACCACTGCTTCAGATCGGTGTTACTGTGTTTATGTCTCCGTAACTTAGCAGTTCAAAAAAAGAGACGGATAGAATAAGTATCAGGCCTAAAAAGAAGTACTGGGGTTGATTCATTCGATTGAAAATTCTTCAAGGCGGTGCCCCTGCATGGCCACAGTCTAATGACTGAAACAAGTAAAAGATAAATATATATTATGTATGTAGGTATGTATGTATGTATGTATACACATACACACACACACATAAACACACACAAATATGTATGGTAGACTCTCTATCAGTAAAACGACAGATTTGCGATTTACTTTGATCTTGTGTGGAACATTGGTTAGTATGTAAAAGAACATTTAACGGTGTGGAACGGCGAGTCCACAGTCGCCACATACGAAATTCTTAGAAGTAGGCTCACGTTGATACCTCTGCTTAAGATTTCCCCGAAACTGATATATATATATATATACATATATATACCAGCAGCAGCATGCATTCCTTATCCCAATGATTGATTGATTGATTGATTGATTGATTGATTGATTGATTGATTGATGGATGGATGGATGGATGGATGGATGGATGGATGGATGGATGGATGGATGGATGGATGGATGGATGGATGGATGGATGGATGGATGGATGGATGGATGGATGGATGGATGGATGGATGGTAGTGGTGGCAGTGGAATAAGTAGAGATGGTGATGTTGATCATGGTGGCAAAGATTCTGTTGTTGCAGTCAGTTTCGTTGCAACTCTTTCGTGGATTCGAGCCTCGTTCGTGGATTCGAGACATTAATAAAATCGGTAACATCGCAGCCAAAACTTACAACCAATGTTCTCACAATTAAAACCAGTGTAGTGAACTCCAAACATATGAACAACAGTGATCGAAGATCGAAAACACTTACTAGAATTTTTGTTTGGAAACGTATCATTTCTATTACCTACATTTGTTTTGTTAATTTTTGACTTTTTTTCCCCACTAACTTTTCCAAGCCCCTTCTTTTCGTTTTCTTCTTCGACTAATGGATTGTCACAAGGATAACTAACTCTCTCATTATTATTGGAATAAACTGTACGAAACATTTGAATGTCACTGTCACACGGCTCTTTACATCACAAGAAGATTACATTTAAGACACATTCTTCGCAAAATCTAAGTCGCCATTTTATCTACGAATACATAAAGAATATACGTGTATTAGCACGTATTGTGTGTATGTATATGAATGGAAGTATTATGTGTGTTTGTATATGTATGGAAGAATTTATGTGCGCATGCGCGTGTGTATTCAAAATAAAAACACCTGGTATATAGACTTTATACAGGAATCAGATTACCGTGTATCCTAGGATTAACGCAAAATAAGTCATTCACAAACATATTGTTGTTCAGCATACGAACTTGTAATCCACAAATACCACGAACACAAAATTACTTCGTTAAATGTATATTATATCATATTATGTTAAATTATATTTTGCTATGTATATTATATTATGTTGTATATATTATATTCTTTCCAAGTCAATTTCCTGTGTTATTTACGCTTGTTACACAAAGTCTTACGATTTTCGAGTTGTACTCGTCTAAGAAATAACTTGATCTGAGACTGGGTGTTGATACTGAAATAACTACATCATGTAGGGATTACTGCAGTGATTTAACAACACACAAAACTGTTAAATTCACTTTAAATATAAATTTATTTAACCAGATATTAAATTTTTCTTCGCTGAACGACCACCCTGGCATTAATACATTTTTCCACCCTGTCAGTGACCAACAATGTTTTAACAATTGTTTCTGGTTTAGATATAACGACTGCAATTTCAAGGAAGGGGTTCGTCGATTCCATCGTCTCCAGTAACTTAACTTCTTATTTATTTTATCGAAACCGCATAAGGATGAAAGACAAAATGGTGTTAGAGGGATTTGAACACAGAATGCATAGGGCCGGAAGGAATAATTCCCGCGATATAACGATTTTGTCAGCTCACCACGCTTTGCTTGTTCTGTGTATGACATGTGATAGACAGTAAACAATTTCCTGGCGTCCATACATCATATATGATATACATTTTTTTGTTGTTGTTTTTTTCAACTTATGAAAGAACAGGGAAACAAGGGCTAACTAAAAGTCTGAAAACAAGCATTGATGTTTAGGACAAACTAATGAAAATGCTTTGGACAGGTAAACGGCTAAGATTATTTTTAATAATTCCTCCTAATTTTGATACAAACCCTGCAATTTTGAAAGAAGGACAAATCGATTCCATCGACGTCAGCATTTGAATGATACTTTATTTTATCGACCACCCGTAAATTTGAAAGACAAAGTTGATTTCAGCGGTATAAGAGCACAGAATGTAAAGAGACGGAATACGCAAAGGAATTTTATTTTCCGACGTTCTTATGATTCTGCCAGGTCAACAGATTCAGATAATTTAAAAATCAAAAAAACAAAGTATAGTTGAATGAAGATATGAACAACGTTTCATAACATTAGTGAAAGTGGTGTATGTTCAAATATGTGAGAAAGAGAGAGAGAGAGAGAGAGATCGCATATATGGATAAAACGACGAACATTAAGTAAAATGAATTCAGTATCTAGATAGAGTCAATGGTGTATGTTGAAGGTAGAGTATACAAATATTCTAATATATACATACACACGCGCGTATATGTATGCATGTGTATATATATATATGTTCTATATATGTGTATTTGGTTCAACACATGAATTCACATAAAGAATCTTGCAAACCAAATACAAAAACGAAGAATATACATATATAACACAAATCAAAATGGAGGACAGATTTTCGAAGGTCAAATTCCTTTATCGTGTGAATACAAAATGCATAAAAAATTCATCGTAATAGTAGGATTTAAGCGCTCCAATATTACAATCCAAAGAAAAGCAGCAGTACAATACCTTACGATCGTTTCGGAGAAAGCGTTTGTATTGGGCGAATTTTTCAGCCAATACAAATAGTCGCATTTCCCTCATCAGAGGTACAAAAAATCGATTAAAATAATTTAAAAATTTATAAACTTAAAATATCTCCTACTTACAGACCTTGAAATGATATCGAATAATGTTGTAGTTTTTTTTTAAATGTTATAGTTCTTTTTTTTAAACGTTCGCAAAGATATAGAAAAAAGTCTTGTGAGGCGAAGAAAGGTTGTGAAATAAAACATTTGTGCGAATGAAAATAAAAATATTTGTAAAAATGAAATGACGAATGCTATATTGGATAAGAGAAAGGAATGAAGACTTAGATTTCTAAGTCTTCATTCCTCTGATTTATGTTATATTTTGCT
>NC_068996.1:22742054-22742900 GCF_001194135.2 Octopus bimaculoides | reverse complement strand
CCCGAAAGGATGAAAGGCAAAGTCGACCTCAGCGGAATTTGAACTAAGAACGTAAAGATAGACGAAATACCTTTAAGCATTTCGCCCAGCGTCCTAACATTTCTTATTTCTTTATTGCCCACAGGGGCTAAACATAGAGGGGACAAACAAGGACAGACAAAGGTATTAAGTCGATTACATCGACCTCAGTGCGAAGCTGGTACTTAATTTATAGACCCCGAAAGGATGAAAGGCAAAGTCGACTTCGGCGGAATTTGAACTCAGAATGTAAAGGCAGACGAAATACTGCAAAGCATTTTGCCCAGCATGCTAACGTTTCTGCCAGCTCGCCGCATTAACTACAAACCAATATTAAACGAAAAATGTTTTTGCCGATTAGTTTATAGCTTTTGTTTTGCAGCTCTAGTTTTCCTCTACAACTTTAGTTTATCGTTTTTTAATATGAATAATTTTTACCTCTTTCCAAACATATGACGATGGAGTGCCAAGTAGAATAAAAACAACAAAACGAACGAATTTATCTGACAACCCTATATAAATATATATACATGTGCATTTGGGTGTATGCGTGTTTGCTTGTTTGTATCGAAATCTGAAGAGAATTTTAATCAATCAAAATCAATTAGTGCAGCTCATTATTTATGATTGGTGGTTAGAGTTTCAGTAAAGACCAGCATTATATTGATGGAATAAATCCTGTAAAAACCGTCTAAAATAATCTATTGACAAAACATATTGATTGATTGAGCATCGATCACAGTATATCAAAGCAAAGTATAGAATTAGACACAACGTGGTGTTGGCAAGTTCGTAGTATCATCTTCAAACACACACACACACACACAC
>NC_068996.1:22737929-22742044 GCF_001194135.2 Octopus bimaculoides | reverse complement strand
ACGTACACTCATATGTACCACCGACACATACAGACAAACACACTCCACAATGTTACATTGTATAAAACCCAGTACTATCCAGCGAACCAACAGACCGTAATGGCATCCATCCATCCATCCATCTTCTCTACCCAATGTTTCTGGAGAAGTCTTGGGTCTAGAATCCTGAGACACCTCCTCCATAGGGTCCTATCAGAAGTCCTACTATTATACTTTCAAACTGGATTCCCAAGCATGACCAACTGAGACTATACATATTATCCAACCAACTTGTTCTTAGTCAACCCCTAGGTCTCTTGCCGATTGACTTGGATTGAAGAATCCGTCTTGCATTTCTTTCCTGTTACATTCTAATCTTATGTTTGTAGTATCGAAACTATTTTATAGATTTTGTTTTGCTGTTTTAGTCTTTCTCTACAATTTTACTTTATCGCTTTTTAATTTGAATAATTTTTACCTCTTTTCAGACATATAACGATGGAATGCCAAGCAGAATATAAAACCCGAATTTATCTGACAACTCAGTATCAATGTACATGCATTTTTGAGTGTATGTGTGTGTGCTTGTGTGTATCGAGAATTAGTAACTCGACCCGAAGAGACACCCTGATAAGAGTGCTATGCACCCTGTCGAGTGATCTAGAGATCCTTCGGAAGATCCCCACTTCGGAGATCAATATTTGCGACCATACTCTTTCAGTTATTACCCAACATTCATGACCATAGGTGAGAAAAGCAATGAAAACCCAATAAGCATCGAATATTTGAACTGGTGCATTACTGTACCAGCGCCTGCAATTCTACCATCCAATTCCGCCTCTTGCCTCTCCATCACTCGTGAATACTGCACCGAGGCACTTAAACTTCTTCACTTGCTTCAGTGATGTTCCATTATCATGCAGAGTGCACTAAGAAGACTTTCTTGGGAGGGCCGTCTTAAAACAAGAATGGGCACATTAGATAATGTAGCCCTAATACACAAAAAAAAAGAAAACAAAAAACATCTGAAATACTTTTGATTACAAGTCTACCTGATCGCTGTTAACCCAGGGGTGAACAGCGACAACAAACCTATTATATATCTGAGCTGCAAAGTTCAATAGCACTCACACATATATTCATATATGTAAAAACATATAAACACACACACCATCACTACCACTCAAACAGGTACTAACCCACACCACCACTACCATCATCACTGCCGTCGCCACAGCCGGCCACCATAACTCCAACGCACCACCACTACTACTATCATCATAACCCATATACGCACACATGTACATTTACACATATATACACCCACCACTTATACTTACATACAGACAAATACAAACTTGCATGAATCAACAGGAGAGCCTCTATGCGGCAGTTCTAGCTGCTAGAAATAGCAATCAATATTAACACAAATCCACACCATATTGTCATATAAACGGAAGGACACATATCATCATCATCATCATCATCATCATCATCATCATCATCATCATCATCATCATCACCATCATCATCTCTACCGTACAACTACTACCATCGTAATTACCATCACCATCAACATCACCACTACCATCATCACAACCGTCGCTACAACTACTATTGTCATAATCGTCACCACCAGCACAGCACCACCATCACTACCATCGACATGTGATGGATTGCCGGATGACAAATACTAAGCAATACAAGAGAAGGGGCAAGCAAGACACGGGAAGAAATTGAGAAAACTGATCTTACGATACAAAACTTCACGCATGAGATGCCAAAGGACCGCAACAAATTGAGTGACGATGGGTAGAATCAGTTCTCTCTAAGCAAGCATGGAAAAAAAAATTATTATTTAAGTTTACAGCAAGGCATTGTGTTTGCAAATCGGATAACCCGGTTTAGAGAAGTCGAGGTGCAGATACAATAAACAGCTATATAACGTATGTATATTTATAGTGAACAGTTTGGTAGATACCTCTCTTTTCGTTCACGAAGCAATGATACACACACAAACACACACACACACACACACACACACACACACACACACACACACACACACACACACACACATATATAAAGAGCACAAGTTTGTACGTACGCCGCTATATGTATATATAAATATGAAAATGGAACAAAAACGCAATAGAGGACAATAAAATATTGACGATACAAAAGCGGACAGGAGAAACAACAATTAGAAGGACAGGGAGGCAAAAAAAGACGGGTCATGTGTAGAGTGTCCTTTTCTTTCGTTTGTCCACTCACTAATATTATATATATATATATACAGACACAGAAACAGACACACACACACACACACACACATTTTGATATTTCGCTTAGGCATTGCGAGACTAATAACCTGGTGTAGAACTCAATATACATATGCTTTAAACCAGTGTCTGCAACCTTTTTTTCACTTACGGTGCACTTATATTCTTTTCAAAAAATCGGCGGCACACCTGAACTAAAAATATAACTAAAAGTATAAGTGAGAATTTATATTCAGGTTACATTACGGCACACCTAGCATCGTTTCGTGGCATACCGGTTACGGAGCACTGCTTTAGATCGAAGTCGACTACAAAGCGGTAATAAGAAAGTGAGATGAGAAAGGAATAAACGAAAATATGCCTGAGTAACACCTTAAATCTTCATCGAAGCTTCGAATATGAAGTTCGGTTTATTTGGGAAAAGAATTACATTTACATAAATGTAATTACACTTCATATTCAAGGCTCCTATGAAGCTATAAGGTGTTACTCAAGCACTCAAATATGAGTCCACTGAATTTTATAGTAGAAACAGGTGTAAGCTAATGAAGTTCATGACATAATCGTTTATTCCTTTGTCATCTCATTTTCATATATATATACATACCTACATACATACATACATACATACACACACATATATATATATATAATATAATAATATTAGGGACAAAATCCAAAATATTTTCCCTAAAACTATATATTTATATATATATAATATATATATATATATATATACGTGTGTGTATAATCATACATACATGCATAATTATTCACATACATATATACATACATATACATCGTAAAGTCTCAAATTAACTGACAAAAGGAGTGGCGTATATTTGTTAATATACTTGTTACATTGCAAAGAAGCTAAATCTCATTTTGTATTATTTTTTTTTATGTAAGACTAAATAAATAAATAAATCATAAAATGTTTTAATATAATATACATTACTGCAAAATAGGTAACAATTAATTCATAATAAATGATATGAGATTTTTATTTATGTTTATTGGGTGAGTATTTTACCATAACAGTAATAATAATTGAGTGATCTTTATTCAGTGTCTGGAGATAAAAGAAAGAAAAAAAATCCACCTGCTTCAGAGTCTTCTGGAAAGTGCACAAATGGTGTCACTGATGTATATTTGTTTATAGACAGCTGTGACGTGCAGACTGGTAGGTGTGAAATGGTGGCGGTGAAACAGGGAAGGTTAATTTAAAGAAAGCGTTTAGCTTCAATTGCTTGTCACGTTGATGTTTCTGAATTATGATGGCGCTGAACTGTCGAAAATCTTCAGGGGACAATCTCAGGTTACGTGTCTCAATGTAACGAATTACAATGTCCATGACATTTCTTATTCCAGACAGCGGTGAGTGTAATGGGATGACTTAATCTTCCTCGATGTCTTCTTTTTCTTCTGCATTGTTCGATTTCACCATCAGTGAGGACTTCACTAGTGAATATTACCTTCAACTACACGCTGTTCATGATAATCACTTCCTGTTGTTTCCCAGTTGCCATTTACAAATCTGCACTAAGATTCATTCGCCTCAAATCTTCCAAAATCCAAATCCTTCCTGGCAACTGCAAAATTAATAATTGCACACTTAATAATGTAGACTCGTAGCTTTTAATGTACCCTGGCTCCTTATATATCCTTCTTCCTCTTCCTTGTCCTCCAATACAACCATTATTTTATTCAATACAATTCTTCTAATAAAGATATTTCTTAGAAAATGTGTATGGAAGCAAACACCAAACATATTCACACACAAACACACACACACACACACACACACACACACACACACACACACACACACACACACACACACACACACACACA
>NC_068996.1:22730090-22736395 GCF_001194135.2 Octopus bimaculoides | reverse complement strand
ATATATATATATATATATATATATATATATATATATACATATATCCTTAACTGTCCTTCATCCTTTCGGAGTCGATAAATTGAGTACCAGTTTAACACTTCCCACTAACCTCAAAATTGCTGGCCTTGTGCCGAAGTTTGAAAGAATTATCATCCAATTCAAAATCTGTATAACTGTCACCTTTTGCACAAAACATTTATTTATTTTTTTAAATTAATTATTTAATCGAATGCACTTCAACTTCATAAACCTAATATAGAAATTTTTTTTAGCTCCTCTATCAAAGTAATTCACTTCTATTTATCGTCTTTAGACCGACGTTTTTCTTTCTCAAAATACACCAACAATTTATTTCCCTTTTTATCATAGAACTCTCGCTATAAAAAATATTTATCAATCGATGTGTGCAGTCTAGACACATTTACGAAATGTTTATGGTAATTACGCTCAGAGATTATTATTATCATTATTATTATTATTATTATCATTATTATTACTACTATTATTATTATTATTATTATTATTATTATTATTATTATTATTATTATTATTACTATTGTTGTTATTATTATTATCATTATTTATTATTCTATAACGATAATTTACTACTCTAAGCTGGCGCCTGTAGGCTGAGGAGTACGGAGAAGAAGGGAGCACTTGCCATAATACTCCTGATAAACAGGGTGACTCGGAATCTTTGGGGTTTCTTGGTTACCTCTATTCGGAGTCCCCCACCCACTCTTACTATTGGGGATTTTGTTTCTTAATTATTATTATTATTTATTTTTTCTTCATATTATTGTTTACCTTTTTCTATGTAAATACTCACCGCCTTTGTTTTTCTATTGTCCTAAATGTTTTCGTAGCTCGTTGCCTTGGGGATTCTATTTATTTATTAATTATTTATTTCTCTAATTTCTATTTTATACATCCTTTGTTATATCCTTTAATTTTGTAGTGTCTCTTTTTGATCAATGTAAACCCACCTGGTTTTGTGTGCTGTATATAGGCCTTTGATATTGTCCTACATGTTTTGAGCCCTTTTGGCCAATAAAAGTATTTATTATTATTATTTTTATTATCATTATTATCATTCCTTTCTTTCTCTACTCATTATTTTTAAACAAATATAGACAAGCTTTGTTCACTCCATTATCATTTATCTTTTAACCTCTCTCTCTCTCGTTTGTTCTCATTAATTGAAATCACAGATAAACTACATTTTTTCACTTTATATTTTTCTTCTAATTTTAGAACATTTGTCAATATAATCGACCCAACAATTTTATTGTTTCACGATAATTTAACCTCTTATTTTTGGAGATTATATACATGTTTCCTTTGATATGTTACCATAACACTCATTCTCTTTATCATCATCACCATCATCATCATCATCATCACCATCACCATCACCATCACCATCACCATCACCATCACCATCACCATCTTCTTCTTCTTCTTCTTCCTCCTCCTCCTCCTCCTCCTACAACATTCCTCCAGATGTTACATTTATAAACTATATATTCAATGATTATATCCAAATTTAGTATTCGTTTTCTCAATAGTCACACACTGACACATACACACACACATACACATACACGCATGTATATACAGCTTGTAACGAAATAGTTTAAATATAAATATTATTAACTATTTAAATAATAAATATTAATTATATATTAACATCTTGGAGAAATTTTATAGTGGTTAATTAGTACTTAAATTAGCACTTTTCTGCAACACACTACCACATTTTGGTTTATTCTCTACATACATACAAACATACGCACACAAATATATACACACAAACGCATATATACATACATATATATATCGTCAAAGTAGCATAAATCTACTCTAAAGCATAGAGGAGTAATATATTAAAGTAATTAAGCTTATGTCCGGTCATAGAGTGACCAATGGTTTCGCATGGATGTCTCGTCTGATGAGACATCCATGGGGCTAAGCTCTTTGTGGATGCGAAACCATTGATCACTCTATGACCGGACATAGACTTAACTACATATGAATATACGTGTGTGTGTATATATATATATATATATATATATATATATATATGTGTGTGTGTGTGTGTGTGTGTGTGTGTGTGTGTGTGTGTGTGTGTGTGTGTGTGTGTGTGTGTGTGTGTGTGTGTGTGTGTATGTGTGTGTATATACGTTACAGAAGGTAGACCGAAACACACTACAAAGTGGTGCACCAGTATGGCCCCTGCCTTTGGCTGAAACCAGTATACGATAAAAGATACACACACACACACACACATACACACATGCTTATTGCAATATAATAACCATTTAATAATTGGGTACATTATTGAATAACTAGCTTTGCATCTTGTTTATATATTATTACCCCTGTTTTGTTTATGCTATTATTTTTGTTATTGTTGTTTTGTTTTCAGACAACCGCAGTCTCCATGAATAAAATTGGGTCGATGATTGTTTGGTTGTGAAAGTCAAATCAGACGATTTATTTGCTTCTCGTATTCGTTCCACGACAGCTATCTGGCAAAACGCCGACAAAACTGGGAGAAAACATTGAAACATTTTCTTGGAAGTGTTAAAACATCAAGTTAAGGACTGTCTGTGCAAAGACATCACTATCGTGCAATATGAAGAAGAGTTAGTATGTGAGTCTTTAATCTCTGTTATTGTTAACGATGAAATTCGTGAAGAATTATTGGCAATAGCAGATCTTGGCCTGTGAGGCTTTTACATCAAAAGGTTTGCTATTTGAATTTTGGTCTGACGATAAAAATTGTTTCTCTCGTGCCAAATCTCTTGCAGCTATCAACACTGTGGAAAATGAAATTTTGGAAAACGAAGATTTAAATGAAAATTCTCTGGCATGCATTCAAATAAAGCACAAAAAAAAAAATGTTAACAACAAAATAACGCACGCGTTACTTCTGTGGAAAATCGTATCTTCAATGTACAAGGTATCTTGCACGATTAGTTGAATTTCTATTTTTGCCATTCAAAGAGACATTTTTTAGGTGTCCGTCCATCAAGGAAGAAAAGACAGCTGTTACACTAAACGTTGTAGCGATTTTCACCAACATCTTTTTTATAGGAATAGGAAACTCGTTCTTCATTCGAGTAAGACTCATAAGTTTTGGCAAAAACTTATGTCACTACTTAGTGGGGGATCTAATCTAATTCTGCCACAAACAATAACTATTGGCAAACTTAATCTAACTGCTATTATGAACAGCGGAGCTTCCCACATTCCAATATGTGAAAAAAATCCACACTTTTTCCACACAGAAAATCACGATGAAAAAGCTATAACTACCGACGCAAAAATTATGCGAACATAAAATTGCTCAACTACCATCAAACTTCAAGACAAAAGCTATTCAAACATCGAATTAAAAATTCTTCCCCATTCCCACAGGGCAGAAACACTCTGTCGAGACATTCAAAAGTGCTTTTTGAGTTTAATGGGTTTAGAGTAAATTTCACAACCAGTAGTTAATCTTGTCTTAAAACTGACACCGATATAACAACCATTTTCTACATTTGAATTTCTGAGGTACACTGTAAAACCCGTTTTCACTTGTCTCAAAGATTTCGCATCCAAAACCAATAGTTTATTTGAATCCTACAGAAGGCAACATGGGTACACAAAACATGTAGCCAAGAACAGGACCAAAAGACAGTCTTTGTGTATTTAATGTTCTGATTTTGCCAATAGGTTGTCAAGTTTAAATTGTATACCATCAAATATTACTACTAGACTTTGAGAATTTATATATAGTGTCCAAAGACGAGGGTAGAATATAACTGTTCTGTAGGCTTTCTGTGGAGCTACAAATAGTGAATCTTGTTTTCAGCAGATAATTGATAAAATCTTTATTGAGTACAGTCTGGAAAATAACTATGTTTACATCACTGTTGCTGAGAATTCTCAAGAAAAACACGGTAATTGCTCATGTTTAAAAGTAAAGCTAGCCCATGAAGTAGGCTTCACTTTTTACCTTGAAAAAAAACAGTTTATTTACTTTCAGTTATCGACTCTCGGTTATGAAATTTACTAATCGCTTCGACCTAATATAACTCGTTGGATCTTCCTTCGCAATTCCTCCTCGATGAATTAATGCGTTTCTAAAATGATTGGGAGATTTCTTTGGTTACTATTCTCAGAATATAACTGAATTTTTTTCTTTTAGTAATATTTTTTTACGAAGATGCAATTCATTTCTTCCTAAATCGGATGAAATAAAGACCTCCGAAGCAATAAAATGTGATATTATAGGATCCCTTTTGCGACAGAATATTCTATTGGTGCAACATTTAGCGGAAACGACTGGCCAGTATCATTCTTCCTTCGAATCCCACCAAATTCAATATGAATGATATTGCCAGTCAAAAGCTGGAATTTTTTTTATCTCACAGGAAGATATCTTTCTTTGTGACCGATGTACAAAGTTTTAGCTTTCTAATGGCCGTGCACTTGCTCGCTAACAATTCGCAGAAACAAGTAAAAAAAAAAGTGGGCGGGGGGAGCATTTATGTGGTGCTACTAAACATTCTAAAATAAAGAACGATGATATTCGAAAACAGCTTATGGAAGCATTGGGATATTTTTCCGATATTCACCATCAACCTGGTTCACAAACTGTCACTGCAGGTTCGTTATCTAGGTAGCCTTCTTCAAACGTTCTAAAATAAAGAACGATGATATTCGAAAACAGCTTATGGAAGCGTTGGGATATTTTTTTTTCCGATATTCACCATCAACCTGGTTCACAAATTGTCGCTGCAAATTCGTTATCTCGGTGGCCTTCTTCAAATGTTGAAACAACGCCACAATTAACTGAGGTAATACGAACTCGATTGGCCTATTTTGTAAAAAGACACCGCTTTCGGTACAGCATCACTGAAATTCAGCAGATATGAAGTAACAACAACTCAATCTTCTCCCGAATTAACCATCAATATTTCAGTACGGCTCTTTGACTCTCCGTCAGTTATGACGACGAGTGTTCCAGTTGGTACGATCAACGGAACAGCCTACTCGTGCAAGTGGCTGAGCACTCCACAGGCATACGTACTCTTAACGTAATTCTCAGGGGGTTTCAGCATAACACAGAATGTGACAAAGCTGGCCCTTTGTATTACAGGTATAACTTATTTTTGTCAGCTGAGTGAAGTGAAACAGCATGAATTATGTGTCCTCAAAGACACAACACGCTGCTGGGAATCGAATCCACGATCTTGCGTCATGAGCCGAATACCCTAGCGACTAAGCCACGCGATTCTAATACTTCAGTAAAACTTACAACAAATGAGTTAAGGTAAGTAAACATTTCGGAAGACACAGTTCTGATTTCAAGAGTCCTCTCCATACTAGCACTAAGCAAGCATGTGTTGTTGTTTTTTTTTTAATTGCCGGATCAGGATAAAGGGCACATTGCCTATGACCTTTGAAAACCTGCTTACATCGGTGAGACTGGTGACATTAATGTTTGTATATAAATAAATATCGATGAATATTAAATCTCTTTTTCTTTTTTCTGTCATTGAAAAAGATCAAACCTGTAAATACTCTCTTCTGACAAACCTCTTTACTGTCTGGCTGTCCTACATTCAATCATTCTGATCGTGGGTCTGCTAGCATGAATTTGGAATACAGACAGCCTTTATTTCATCGAAAAATCACAGGGCCATGAACAATATAAACCAGTGTTTCTCAACCATTTTTTACTTATGGAGCCCCTTTGATTCCTATTCATAGCCATTCGATCATTATAAGAATCTTATGTTTTTATAATTAAATATTATTAAGAATTGTATTAAAAGAACTAAAATAGTTTGTGTTTTGTAGAAATATTGTTGTTGTTGTTGGCACTCCGTCGCTTACGACGTCAAAAGGGTTCCAGTTGATCCGATCAACGGAACAGCCTGCTCGTGAAATTAACGTGCAAGTGGCTGAGCACTCCACAGACACGTGTACCCTTAACGTAGTTCTGGGGGATATTCAGCGTGACACAGTGTGACAAGGCTGACCCTTTGAATTACAGGCACAACAGAAACAGGAAGTAAGAGTGAGAGAAAGTTGTGGTGAAAGAGTACAGCAGGGTTCGCCACCATCCCCTGCCGGAGCCTCGTGGAGCTTTAGGTGTTTTCGCTCAATGAACACTCACAACGCCCGGTCTGGGAATCGAAACCGCGATGCTATGACCGCGAGTCCGCTGTCCTAACCACTGGGCCATTGCGCCTCCAATGTAAAACTATAGCCTATATATATAGAGCACATATATTTTAACAAAAACA
>NC_068996.1:22727888-22729919 GCF_001194135.2 Octopus bimaculoides | reverse complement strand
CCATCATGGTAACCGTTCGTATTTAATGCATTGCAGTGGATTCCCTCTCTTTTCTCTGCAGAGATATCCATTTAAATTCATATACACGCAGATAGTTGTTTCAATTCCTCCCTTGATACTATGCCGGTCAATGCCTACTTTTATATACATTGTTTTCAGTATATATATAAATTTAAAAAACCTGTTACTCCGTCGGTTATGACGACGAGCGTTCCAGTCGATTCGATCAAATAGAACGACCGAGCACTGCACAGACATGTGTACTCTTAATGTAGTTCTCAGGGAGATTCAGCGTGACACAAGATGTGACAAGGCTGGCCCTTTGAATTACAGGTATAAGTCATTTTTGCCAGCTGAGTGAACAGGAACAACGTGAAATAAAGCGTCTTGCTCAAGGACACACCGCATCACCGGGAATTGAACTCACGACCTTACGATCGTGAGCTGAACACTCCTAACCACTAAACCATCGACTTCACTTTTCGGTATATTTATATGCATATACTGAACCTGCATGGATGCACCCAACCTTGTACATCTCTGCATGAATGCTTGTATACATATTTATACATCTGCCGGAAGGATTCTCCGTACACTTGAACTACTCCGGTTCACTCACATTTACATCTTTAGACAAGGCCCGGTTGACCAATACTGAGTAAATTTGGTAGACGGAAACTGTGCAGAAGCCTGTCATATATAACTCTGTGTGTGTGTGTGTGTGTGTGTGTGATGGCTGCAACTCGATTTCGAGCGACACCATTGCCTTATTGTCCTCTAAAATACGAACAGCACGGATGTGGCTTTTCAATCTTGCAACGGACATACACCCTTTTGCACATATAAGGTAATGGTGGGCGCCTCTTTCATCAGGTGTTCAGAGAGTTAAATATGTATTCAGTCCATCATGGAATTTTCCACTGAATGCTTTGCTTTTCTCGGTTATGACTAGCCAGAATATCGATGTTAAAAACCATATGATGCCTTCCCTGATGTTTTTAATGTGAGGAAAAGCCTTACACAGCCAATCCCACTCTCTGAACAACCTAAGCATTTGCCCAGAAAAAAACCAATTAACATTATTAGTTGTAAACGAAGTCGGTGGTGTTACATTAGTCTTTCTTCTTCTTGAGAAATTTCTGAACAAAGACTAGAGGTCTTCCACTCCCAGTTGTGGTATGTATATATACGTACATGCATACATATATCAACACATTACGTATATATATGCGCGCGCGCACACATATACACACACACACGCACGCACTACCGATTTGCCCGCATCTGATGATCTGGTACCCCTTTTAATCCAGACAAATTTCCTGCAGCCATTATTAATAACGTTTTCGCTATCAACTGTTTGTGACACATTTATTTACTCATTAGGTACGATGATGATGATGAAGATGATGGTAGGGGAAGGGGAGGGTAACATATCATGGAAGCGGAAACACTTTTCCTACATCTAACTTTGTTAATATAATAGTGTGAATGCTTAAATCTGAATATAATCCTGTATGTTAATCTCCTAAGGACCCTCTCTCAAAAAACATGTTAATGTAAAACTTATCTTCACTGCAGAGAATACAATTCGCAAGTATGAATGATGAAAAAGTAAATATATATTCTTTAGAGTTATTTTTTTAAGAGTTGTCCCCAAAGGTGGGTCCAGAGGTTAGGAGATTAACCGGTAACAATAGATCTAGTTTTAAATTTTTGCACCTTCTTTTAGTTGAAAGACTCTAAGAATGTTTCTAAATTTATAACTTGTTTCTCGAGAATAAACAACGGTTGTCATGAAGATTTAGGAGCAAAACAATTATTAGCATCATGGGAGTAGTCAATTTACTTGGAATTACTAACAGGAGATGTCTTCTTCTCTGCCAAAGCGGATAATCCGACACAAGATTGGAACCAAGGATACAAGAAAATTGGTCTCTGCAGAAGCGCGTGGGCTCGAAATATCAAAGATTCTTTCAGATTTTCTGAGCGTCAAATTGATACCTTGTTTTGTTGTACCTTCGCCTATCT
>NC_068996.1:22726329-22727845 GCF_001194135.2 Octopus bimaculoides | reverse complement strand
CTTCAATATACCACGACGTCTAAAAAGCTTTTGAACTTTTCCACTTTTGTAAACCTCCTTTATCATCCTTTTTTACCTTACTTTCCTTCACCTACCGTCTAAATAAGAATTTCTAACTTCCGGTCAGCCATTGTTATGATCGGCCATTATTATGATTGACCGTTGACTGAACACTATTCAATTTTTTTTCTCCGTGTTTTTCTCCTTGTCTCCGTATTCTTTCTGTTGAAGAGCGTAGCTCGAAACGTCAAAGACTTTCCGTATTCCCGAGCGTCATACTAATATATACTTTTGTTATTTACACCACCTGTCCTCGTCTGTTGTTATTTTTTGTATATTCTCCCATATATATATATATACAGGTTGGCCCAGATGTAATCGAACTCTAATTATTGTTAAAGGTTACAAATAAATGGAATAGAAATTTTTATTACACAAGGTTATAGAAAATGTTCAAAATGTAAACCATTTTTTGCAATACAATTATGACATCGTTCTATGGTTGAATCAGTTACTCTTATGCACAACTCCGGTGTAATATCTTGCCGTGCATTTATGATGCTCTGTTTCAGATCATTGAGAGTTTTTGCTTTAGCACTGAACACCTGATTTTTGAGTACTGCTCGGAGAATGCGCATCAAGCAAGTTTCGAACAGGTAGGCCTTAAATTTACTTCCTGCTGAAAGCACAAATCGGCGTAATCTTCATGCTGAGACACTATAGGCCACAACTTTTTAAACATTTTTAGATATGATTCGGCCGTCACTATGCTATCAAAGAAAAAAAAGGGCCAGTTAATCCAGTGTTGCAAATGCTACCCCAAACACTGACACCAGGTAAATTAAGCTCCTGTTACAATGTTTCATGTGGATTTGAATCTGACCAACAGACGCAGTTATACCGATTCAGCCGTCCATTTAGTTTAACGCAAGCTTCGTCTGACCGAACAATGTGGTTCAAAAATCTGGAGACTCTTCACAACAAAGCCACAAAAGTTTCACAAAATTGAAGACACCTGTCTTCGTCATCTTTCTTAAGAGCTTGGAGTGCATGTGGATGATATGACTTCAAGCCGATCTCTGACCTGATGCGTTGTAAAGACGATTACGAAACGTCTCCGGGATTTCCGAGGGCTTATAACGTATGATGCGGCTACTAAATCTTTATGAGCAACAGTCCTTACTGTTCTTGGTGCACTAAGGTTTATCCGCATCTGCAACGTTGCCAGTTTGTTCGAATTTTAGTACCAATTTGTAGATGGTCGATTTTGCAGGAAATGGCATATCAAATGATTTATTTCAATGATCAATAACATTTTTATAACTAACCAGATGAATAATAATTTTTAACAGCATGAACACGTTCTTCCAATGTTAAAGTGCGTCGTCTGGGAGGACATATCTCTGAAATGAAAGAGGGCGAATAATTAGCAATTAGCCATACATATTTAATAAATTCAATACGGTTAGGTTACTTCTAGGCCACTCTGTATATATATATATATATATATATATAT
>NC_068996.1:22722701-22723902 GCF_001194135.2 Octopus bimaculoides | reverse complement strand
ATATATATATATATATATATATATATATATATACACATACATACAACACATAAATGCATACACACACACGCATACATATATACTCATTTACACACACATATATACTCACATACACACACGCATACATATATACATATACACACACATACGTATACGCGCACACAAATGTATATACAAATTCACACACACTCAAGGACACACACAGAAGCACACTCACACACACACACACAAATGCACGCTCACACACAAAGGCACACACATACATATGCGCATACATACACACACACATAAATGCGTTCCCACACACGCGCATCCATACACACATACACATAAATGTGTTCACACATACACAAACACGCACACGCACGCACACACACACACACTGATAGATAGATAGATAGGCAAACCTCAACTGACCTTGCCCTTAGACCATCCCAAGGAAAATTGTTTCGTACAGTACAGACATCAAAGAGAAGCGTTTATAATTTGCTTCCAATTGACTACATAATCAGTGAAAACACGCGCGCGCAGACACATGCATATAAATACATCTTCACCACACATACGCACACACATACACACATGCTAATACGTGTATAGACATCCTCATACATGTACGCACGCACGCACACACGAACACACTTATTCATGTATATGCACCTTCATACACACACACATGCACTCACACTCATAAAGTCATACACGCAATTACAGACACGAGCACACATATATACACTTCACACATACATACGCACAAACACATACACATCCACTCATAATGTCACACACGCAATTATAAGCACATAGTCATACAAGCATATACACTTTCAAACGCATATGCACACACATACACACACACACACTCATTAATGTATATACACCACATACATACTCGCGCGTGCGAACCCATACAAATACGTACAAATGTATCTCGTATATATGTGAGGGGGGGGGGAAGCAAAAACATTTATGCAGACATGTGGAGAGACAGAATGAGAGAAAGGCGAGGATGATAGAGGAAGGGGAAAAGGTGAAGGATGGTGAGGACAGAAAGAGGAGGGAAGAGAGAGAGAGAGAGAGAGAGCGAGAGAGAGCGCAGATTCAAGCACACTACTGCTTAAAAGACAGACAACTATCAAATACTCAATGGTGTATCTTATTTTATCAGAGTCGATTTACAACAGAAGCTGTGCGTATATGC
>NC_068996.1:22720438-22720967 GCF_001194135.2 Octopus bimaculoides | reverse complement strand
CTCTCTCTCTCTCTTTGACGCGCGTACGCACAGTTTGACTTCGCCATGTCAACAAACTTCAAAATTGGTAAAAGTTATGGTTGAAAATCGATTTTTACAGCTATACGCGGGTGCATCTGAGAGAAAAAGTTGACGAAAATGCAGATAGGGTCATGACTAATGTCCTCCTAAAATTGGAGCGACATGCGTGCTAATTTGTGGACGTGCATAAACTACATTCACGTACACACACACACACACACACACATCTTGCCTTATATATATATACGGATATATAAAGATATAGTTGAGCCGCGTGGATAAGTGGTTGGAATCATGATCGTAAGATGGTTTCAATTCCTGAACCGAGTGACGCGTTGTGTTCTTGAGCAAAACACTTCATTTCACGTTGTTCCAGTCCACTCACCCGGCAAACTTGACAAACCTGCGTCCTGTGACAGACCTGCGTCCCGTCAAAGCATTCAAATATATACGCCACGGAAATCAGGAAACCGACCTTATTAGACTACATGACTCGGGTAGGATCTTT
>NC_068996.1:22716020-22719930 GCF_001194135.2 Octopus bimaculoides | reverse complement strand
TATATATATATATATATATATATATATATTAGACTATATATCTTTTTCCTTATAAATGTCCTGAAAACTCCTCACAACCTTGGCTTTGTCATCTCATTTTGTCTAAGAGAGGATGCTCCCAAAATATGGCATACGCACACTGAATCATTATAACATCAGCGTTATTAATATACATTCCATTTTAAAAACTTAACAGAATCTACTGGCTAAATTTAATTTTTCTTATGACCGCGTGCTTTAAACACTGATGACTGTTCTCGTCCAGGCATCGCTGATAACGCGAAGCAATGGAATCGCAATAACAAAAAGAAATCTCGTCCGGGATTTGTGAGCATTCTCGTTCAATGACTGCCTTCAGTCCGCCGACTGTTGGTTATTTTTTTGTTTTTTTATACTGTAAACATTGTCTTTTAAGTATCAATGTATAAAAAAAAAAGCTAATGGTGAACGCGGTGAACTCTACTTAACTTCATCCAATCCACCTTTTCAGCAAAATCTAATCAAGGTAGACCATCACATTACTAAGGAAAATGTCCCATTTGGCTCCACATTTTCAAAGTTTTTTTGAATGCTTGGCATGACAAATTGTAACAGTAAGTTCAAGTAGATGGGACCAATCACAATACTAATCGAAAAAGAATGATTTGATTAATCCATTTGATGATAAGCCACACTATACTGTAACTCCTGATAAATCAACAAGATGTACTTCTGTATGCAATATGCAGATTTCCAGGTCCCCATTTGAAACAATTCTGGCGGTTACTTGAGCCGTTTAATCAAACTATAGCCTTCAAACAATTTTTATTGGAAAGTGTGCATTTTTTGCACATATCAGCAAGTACTACTCACAAAACTTTGGTCTAGATCATCTTGATTGAGAGCATAGATTATTCTTGGAATGTAATTTTTCCAATGACGACAATTTAAAACGAGATGGACGCTTGATTTTGAAATTCCTATCTTATGACTCGCTTGTTGAACAAACTTTCTTGAACTCTGGGAAGACGTTTCTAGTGTCCTTTCTTGCTTCGTTGGGCTCGTCGATGTCCGCAGCCTTCCGAGACGTTTTTGGTGACATTCTGAACAATTCAATCTGCTTCAAACATTTCTAGTTCGAGTGATGATAAGTCGTGTGGGTGGATCTATTTGAAACTCCATCCTAAACTATCTTTGCACTTCGACTGCGTTTTCAAACTTCCTGTATCACTTTTATTCGTTCAAAACTTAGTCTTGCTTCCTTCATTACTTCTAATGGGTTAAATCTAAAAAAAATTTTTTTATTATTGAGTTTTGCGACACCCTACACACACACACACACACACACACACACATACATATATATATATATATATATATATATACAGACACACACACACACACACACATACATGTATGTATACACGCACACACACACTCACAAACTTCTGAGTGTGTGCAACTGAAATACCTAATATTCTGATTAATAGAACTTGTGTTATTAGTGCATTTCCCCGCAACTATTAAGAATAATTTTTTAAACACACTCAAGCACGCGCGCACACACATATAATCTGAGAAATTGATGAGTGCCATGCAAGAAACTTTCGGTCCTTAAGTCACTTTTGTGACTTCAGCCGATTACAAATAATATAGACTAAGTTCCATTTGTTCAATTTTTCTACGACACATTTTAATGTGCGCGCACGCGTGAATGCAGGTTGGCTGTGTGGTTAAAAAGTTAACTACACAATCTCTTGATTTGCAGTTCAACTTCTATTGCGGAGCACTTTGGGCAAGTGTCTTCTATTGTAGACCCGGGCCGACTAATGCCTTGCGAGGGTATTTGGTAGATAGAAACAGTTCTCTGTCTGTCTATCTGTGAGCATTTCTCTGTGTGGTATGCATATGTGTTTGTGTGTGCATGTATGTGCGTGTGTGACTAGGTGTTTGTGCTTGAATTACGCCATTTGGAAACCGGAAATAGTCTGTTTACGTCCCAGCGTTTTAACGGTTTACCAAGATAAAATAAGTGCCAATTTGAAATAAACACTGTTGTCGATTTGGTGGACGAAATCCATCATGGCATTGTCACAGCAATTGAATGACTAAAAGAAACATGTAAAAGAATACAAAGAATGAAGAATAAATGTATGGAAGTCTTCGTAAGTTTGTTAATTTGTTTCTTTAACTACACATAGATATGAAGACTTCAACTCAAATGGTGGTATTTCAAAACAGATTCCAGTGGGTGGACTATCATATTTAACAGGATGGGTATATATCTGCGACAGCGTTGTTCTACATATTCTTTGCAGGAGAGATTGCTTATACATTTCAGTTTTTGTGATGTAGGCATGTTTGTTCAAAATCGCATAACAGGTAAACTGTTTAACTTGAATTGTTTGAAATTGAAATAAAAACACAATTTTAACTCTTGTTTGTGATTTGCAGTAAGCTGATGATTCTTGTGGCACACCTGGACCCAGATATTCAGAAAATAATGATCCTCTTCTCCAGTGCCTGCCCTACTTTAGGATTTACAATAAGCAAAAAGAAGCTTAAAGTAACGTTAGGAGAACTAAATATACTCGTAGAAGAGACCACAGTCGATGTGAACTATCTTTCTGTACCTTAGCAGCAGATGTTATCAGGAACTGATCCCTAAATTCGGAAACCAATCTGAGAATTGAGAAGACTTCGTTGATTTTGGGATATCAGAGAAATGAATCTGGTCAGACAGGCATTTGAAACTATCATCTAAGCTTTATATCTACGATACTTGTGTATCTATACTCATTTGAGACACGGACTACATATCAAAATACTTCAGATATTTCACTCGAAGTGCCGAAGACATATTAAACACCAATTAGAATTTTTTTATACCGGGTACAGAAGACTGGAAATGGTACGTTGTCTCAATATGGAAGATCGCTTCATCAAGTCCCATATGCGACGGGTCGGTCATGTCAACTGACTTAATGATTTCAGGCTTACGTAGCGATTTTCTATATGGACAATACATGTTCAGTAAGGATTAAAAAAAAAAAAGACATTTCAAACAACCTTGACCTTCTACCTGTCCAAACATTTTCAGAAGTTTGTCCTAAGCGTCCTTGCATGTTTTCAGGCTTTTGATAGGAATGTTATAAAATCTATTACAGGTACATATCAGTAACAAGAGAGTTATTATACTTGTTCACAAGCTGACAATCAGTGACACACAAACACACACACACACAAATATATATATACATATCCATACACTCACGCACACACACATAGATAGATAGATAGATAGATAGATAGATAGATAGATAGATAGATAGATAGATAGATAGATAGATAGATAGATAGATAGATAGATAGATAGATAGATAGATAGATAGATAGATAGACAGACAGACAAATACATACACGTATGTGTGAATGTGTGTATATATATATGCGTGTATGTATAGATACATGTATATCTATACATCTATAATTACACACACACACATGCATGTGTATTATGTAGACATTAAGCTATATATGTCATATGTATAAATACAGAATGGGTTAATCAGTGTCATACTACAGGTCAACATGAGTAAAAGCGCGCGAGTGAGGGTATGTGCGTGTGTGAGAGAGTGGAGGGAGAATGAGAGTGAAAGAAAGAGTGGGGTAGTGCGAGAGACCGAACAGTGATCTGTGTCAAAACACATAACTGTTAAAACTAGCAACAGCAGTAACAGCAGCAATACCACACACACACACACACACACAATCTCTCACTTAAATGTATGTTTGTATACATATATAAACACACATATATCCAGTTTATATAATACCTATATATATATATATATATGTGTGTGTGTGTGTGTGCGTGTGTGTGTATGTGTGTGTGTGTGCGTGTGTGTGTGTGTGTGTGTGTGTGTGTGTG
>NC_068996.1:22711107-22714757 GCF_001194135.2 Octopus bimaculoides | reverse complement strand
ATATATATATATATATATATATATATACATACACACACACACACATATATATATATATAAATATACATAATTTAGTGCTTAAATTAGTGTTTTCATTAGAGTGAAATCAGAATTCTGTTCGGTATTTTTTGGCCAAAATTCATGCCGCATTAATGAATGCTTCAGCTGCACACTACGATACAAATTTCTGTATTTCTACAGGAATTTTAGCCAAAATAAAAAAAAGATTAGTAACACCTGGAAATCGTCATAAATTTGAAATATATGTAGGACGAATACCACTGGATATAAAAAGAATTCAGTTTTATAAATGTTTTTTTCAAATACTTTTGTGTTTGCTCTTGCGGAAGGCTACTAAATAACTAAGAGTTTAATTAATAAAAAATAATAATAATTAATGAGTAAACAATATAACTGTGTTAAACAATAAAAAACTATAAAATCACAAACAATTTGAAATCATTGTAAGTAGGGTATAGAACGTTTTTGCTATTTATTATTCTTCATATAGATATTTCAATACATTATTTTATTTTTTTAATTTTAATTTTCCAATTTCTGAAGTTTCATCTTTAACTTTCAATTTTCAATTCTTAATTTCCAATGCTTAAATTTTACTTTATTTTTATATTTTTGTGGCTATATACTAAGAAGCTTACTTCCCAACCACATGGTTACGTGTACAGTGTCACTGCGCGGTATCTTGGGCTGGTGTCTTCTACTATAGCTTCAGGCCACCAAAGCTTTGGTAGACGGAAGCTGAAAGAAACATGTCGTATGTGTGTCCTCTACCACAATTTGACAACCGGTGCTGGAGTGTTTACGCCCCCGTAAGTTAGGTTAGACTTTAAAAAAATAAGTACTGGGGTTGATTCATTCGACGAAAAATTCTTCAAGGCGGTGCCCCAGTATGACCAGAGTCTAATGATTGAAACAAGCAAAAGACAAAAAAGATACTTTTTAACCCGTGAAATGTCTGTGCCCCGCCATTTGTTAAATTCCAACCCACCTTGACACCTTTAGATTTGTGTGTCCCTGTTAATAGAACAGACTCCGTCCGTCTTCGTCTTCACTGACAGGTGGGTACTGTTCATAGCTTGGACACAGTTGTACTTCCATTTATATAATATTTCGGTATGCGGCTTCGTTTACAAATTTTATTTTTAAGAGGTGGACAATCCGAGTTAGACGCGGGGACGGCTCTCTAAATTACAAGGAATGAAGAACGTTGCCATGCAGCTGAAGTCCTATATTTAATGTACTATGACAAAAAAATATGATTTACTAATCTTTTTTTATTAAGCAAATCGTGTCTGAAATTCAGAGAGTTAAGAATTTTCAGGAGAAGCAAAAGACCCCACTAAATTATTGAATGATCTTCCGCATCTCGTTCATTCACTAAGTTCAACAATTATGATACCAGGAAAGAAGTTAAATGAATATGATCCAGTGCAGAATTATTTAGATTCGAAGCCATATCTTGGTTATCAATTTCAGAAGGAAATCAAAAGAAAGTGAGATAAATGAGACTGATGCAATAGAATTTGTTGTAGAAGATTTGGAGCAAATTAGACATTTCTCTTTTCGAGAATTTTCGTCCTTCACACTCAATGAGTTATTTTAGTTCAACAGGTCTGAAATCAATAAAACCCGGAATTATAGACCTTGTAAAGCATTTCAATGAAGATTCAGAGTTTCTAACAAAAACTGATTTTCAATGGATAAGTTAAGAAATGTACGACGGACACAGGTTTCAGATACATTTTCTTTCTTGATTGGGGAAAATCCATTATAGAACGTTTGTCTAAGCTAGCTTTGATACCTCTCATTTTACCTCATACAAATGCTGATGTAGAGAGGATATTTAGCCATATGAATTTCATGAAATCAAATGAGTGTCTACGCAAAGAAACATTAAACAAAATTTTGAACGTCAAATGTAGACTTAAACGAATAAGCTACCAGGAGAACGGTTAAAGAAAATTGGGTCCGTAGATGCTCCTAAATCATTTAAAACTGCGGCATGTTAACATTCAAAGTACTTGTCCGAGAAACCTTCGAAATATTATGGAATAAAAATTAAAATAGTTATGTTTATTTTATTTTAATTAGAACTGAAGTTTTTAATATATATTTTTTGACATTTATACATATTTATGTGATTATTTTCTTGTGTGCATTTTTAATTTTGATACTTTTTCAATATTATTTCGAGCATTTTTAGTGCTTTATAGTTATCGATAGTTTTTTTTTAATGTTGAATTGGCAACAGTGTTATATGTATATGGTACATGTATTTGTGCATGTATGTACACACACACACACACAAAGTTGATAAAGGAAACGGAAGATGGATTTAGTACGAATCTTGTGTATATGGATATATCATATAGTGTCTATACAGATGTGTGTGTGTGTGTGTGTGTGTGTGTGTCTGTGTGTGTGTGTCTTTATAACAATATGATAAAAAAAACCGCCATTACGTCAAATAGTATGTCACTATTTCTATTAAAATAGGTACAGTGTTGATGGTGGAAATAAGTGTTGTAGTAGCAGCTATATTAAATATACTACCACCACCACCACTACCACCACCACCACAGCTTAAACCACTACCACTGTTATCACTAATTACACAGAAATATAGGCATATTCATAATAATAGCGGGTCTCTTATTAAGAATTTGTACTATGCATATATCCATGTATACATACACATACATATGTACATACATTCACATACCATGCAGGTGGCCGGTCAAAATTTATTTTAAACTAAAATGAGAAAGAGAATGTGCACAAAAGCAGATATTGTACACAAAGAGGAAAATATGCATACAAACACGTAGACGTACAAGTGTAAATATTTATTCCACATATATGTGACATCTGCTCGAAACAAACCATACATGATACAACATATATACACCATTTTGTATTTTTTTGCATCAGTTCTCCGCCATATTACCGACATATATATATATTATTATTTTTATTGTTGTTGTTATTATTATTATTATTATTATTATTATAATTTGACGAAAAATGCTTAAAGGTATTTCTCCTGTCGCTACGATTTGAGTTCAAATTCCGCCGAGGTTGACTTTGCCTTTCATTCTTTCGAGGTCGATAAAATAAATACCAGTTGAACACTAGGGTCGTTGTAACCGACTCATCTCCTCCTCCAAAATTGCTGCCTTTGTGGCAAAATTTGAAATCATTATTATCATCATTATCATAATTTTTTTATGGGTTTTTTCCATGAGCAGCCCTCGAACGTCTTCTCCCTATTTGGGATTACATATTGTTGATTTTTTTCTTTCTTTTTTTATTTTTATTTTGTTAGTCTTGTTTACACGCAAAAACCCTCACAACACATATTCATACACAAATTCTTTGTTTCGTCCTGTACTGTCCATAATGTTTCTCTTAATGTATAAACCCTTGTGGTTAATTAAAAAAATCATCATCATCATCACCATCACCATCACCATCACCATCGTCATCATCATTATTTTTTTTTTTTTTTTTAATATTTTTTATTATTATTATTATTATTATTGGAAAGATTCAATTTTCAGTACTCAGAATTACTCGTTTTTTGATTATCAGATAGTAAACTGAGCCTGCTTTTCCTTCGAAATATTCAC
>NC_068996.1:22708397-22710674 GCF_001194135.2 Octopus bimaculoides | reverse complement strand
ATTTTATTGTTTAATTGTATTGTTAATTGTCTTATTTTATTATTTATTCGATTGTTGCGTTAAACCCCACGTGTCCCTATTTGTTTTGTGTTCGGCCCTTGGGGCCAATAAAGAAACGATTATTACTATTATAGTAACTATGCGGCGAGCCGGAAGAATCGTTAGCACGCCGGGCGAAATACTTAGTTGTATTTCGTCAGTCGCTACGTTCTAAGTTCAAATTCCGCCGAGATCGACTTTACCTTTCATCCTTTCGGGGTCAATAAATTAAGTACCAGTGAAACACTGGGGGTCGATATATAATCGACTAGACCCCCTCCTCCCAAAATTTCAGACCTTGGTATCTTTAGTAGAAAGGATTATTACTATCATTGTTATTATTATTATTATTATTGTTATTATTATTATTATTATTATTATTGCCTTTCATCATTTCGAAGTCGATTAAACAAGTACCAGTGAGGTCGATGTAATCCACTTCATCCGCCTCTCAAAAACTGCTGGCCCTGTGCCAAAATCTGAAACCATTATTGTTATTATTATTATTATTATTATTATTATTATTATTATATGCAGGACCAGACGTAGCAACCGAATCTAGCATGAGTTGATATACCATTTTCTCTGTAGTCTATATTAGACACACACATACACACATATGCATACATACACACACACTCACATGTTAATGTTTGTTTTTATGTCTCGAATTATAACGAAAACAATTTCACATTAAACTGAAGAATTAAAACTTTCTTTTACTTGTTTCGGTCATTTGACTGCAGCCATGTTGGGGTGTCTTCTTCAAGAATTCTTAATTGAACTAATCGACCCCAGTACTTATTTTCTTTTTAAGCCTGATACTTATTCTATCGGCGTCTTTTACCGAACCGCTAAGTTACGGGGGCGTAAACACATCAAGCGGTGGTGGGGGACAAACATCGACACGACACACACACACACACACATACATAGACGACGGGCTTCTTTCAGCATCCGTCTACCAAATCCACTCACAAAACTATAGTAGAAGACACTTGCCCAAGGTCCCACGCAGTGGAACTGACTCCAGAACCATGTTGTTGGGAAGTAAGCTTTTTAGTACACAGCCACGCCTGTTATATAAATTTAGATATGTTTCGACCACGACTTGGGGCGAGGTCATTTATCAAATCGTTTATTGTAAGTCAAGTTTTTTGGTATCATGGCCCATTCAAGTAGGGAATTGTTGACTGAGATATCTCAAGGTATCAGTGGCAAGTTTATCGGATTTTTTTCCTTCTATATGAAATGTATACTATGCAATATGTAATTATAACATGTTTTAAACCATTACTTTGATATATAATGTTATACAAGCGGACGCATGTAAACAAATGTTGCATTTATTTCTCTGCAAGTAGAAAAACGAAAACCGGCTTGGACTCAAATTAGGAATCTTCATCGGAGATCACACACCACTCTATCTGCCATATACGAGGTGATACAAACCTCATAGCTGCTTATGGTCAGTAAATATTAAGACTTTGGTATACAAGTTAAACATATTTGCGATTTGTATTGTAAATATTTCACTGGAAACATAATGTGTATCTCAAGTAACATGGTTATGGTATCTTTGAGAATGTTTGAGATTTTGTCAAATTTTCTAGAAACATTTACATCGAGGGTATTTTGAAGTTTATGAAGCCTTTAAAAATTTTTTTTTTCCATAAGCAATTTTTCTTTTTTAAAGTGGTTTTTGAGATTTCTTAAAAAGAAAAATTCTAAAAAATGTTCACCTCTTCTTGTTAACTTCTCTTGATTTATTCAGTTACAACATTTAATTCTTCTCCTTTACCTTTCTAACCTCTCCTACTAGCGGTGTCACCCTGATGTCATACAATATTATACTGGAAACAGTTATTTAATTTATTTATTTCTATGCACCATCAGTTAACTCGACCGTATTGAAGAGGCGAATGAAAGGAAGAGAATAAAATATGGTCAGCGTAAGCAATGGGTGGCAAACAAGGTGCGATACCACTGTGGTGAGATACTGAATGTTTGTTGGTTAGACCCTCTGTAGTGGACATCACAGGAGCAGTGGGTGGAAGGTCACCGGGTTGGTTGTGGAGGTCAACGGAGATTGCCAGTGGGTGGAAGGTCATCGGGTTGGTTGTGGGGGTCAACGGAGATGGCCAGTGGGTGGAAGGCCACCAGGCTGGTTGTGGGGGTCAACGGAGATTGCCAGTGGGTGGAAGGCCACCAGGCTGGTTGTGGAGGCAACGGAGATTT